>NW_028150859.1:0-25000 GCF_964638095.1 Poromitra crassiceps | reverse complement strand
CTGGCTGAGCTCCACTGACTGTTTGATCTCCTGGATCTTCTGCTGACGTTCAGCTTGCGTCTTCTGTCCTTCACATGCTTCCTTCAGAGGGACAAGGTCATGTGACTCAGTAGAGACTGACTTCCTTCAGAGGGACAAGGTCATGTGACTCAGTAGAGACTGACTTCCTTCAGAGGGACAAGGTCATGTGACTCAGTAGAGACTGACTTCCTTCAGAGGGACAAGGTCATGTGACTCAGTAGAGACTGACTTCCTTCAGAGGGACAAGGTCATGTGAGTCAGAGACTGACTTCCTTCAGAGGGACAAGGTCATGTGACTCAGTAGAGACTGACTTCCTTCAGAGGGACAAGGTCATGTGACTCAGTAGAGACTGGCTTCCTTCAGAGGGACAAGGTCATGTGACTCAGTAGGGACTGACTTCCTTCAGAGGGACAAGGTCATGTGACTCAGTAGAGACTGGCTTCCTTCAGAGGGACAAGGTCATGTGACTCAGTAGAGACTGACACACATACACATCTGCTCCGTCCTGCAGAGCATCTCCAGCAGTCTCTCGTGCTTCTAAGCCCATGGCACAAAATCAAACAATATAATAATATATAATTCCACATGTTCAAGCCTTCTTTGTCTGTGTTAGCCCATGGTGTTAGCCCATGGTGTTAGCCCATGGCACACCATGGCACACCATGTCACATCATGGCACACCATGGCACACCATGGCACACCATGGCACACCAAGCAAACATTATCCAACAACTGCCAACAGCAGACGTACATGATGCATATCCGCTATGCTAGACCCAGAACTGTCTAGCTGCCTTGTTTTGTGCTACTTGTAACTTTCTGAGTAGACCTTTAGAAGCAGAAGACCACATCACCAAGAAAAAATCCAGATGACACAGAACCCAGATCCTGAAATGCAGTTGCTTTGAGTTTCACATGGAGAAAAACTCAAGAACCAACAGAACAGAGAAGGCACATGCAGGCTCTTTAGCTGCTACAGGCTAAACATGTTAGCAACAGTTAGCATGGCACATTACAGCTATTCTGAGTTCTGACTGTACTGTAAAGTTGTGTTAGCGTGACACAAACACTCTGCAAACAGGAAGTGGGGTCAGATTAGCTTCCCCTCTGAGAACATGAGTGTGTGTCTCTCTCTCTCTCTCTCTCTCTCTCTCTCTCTCTCTCTCTACACACACACACACACACACACACACACACACACACACACACACACACACACACACACACACACACCACTCTCCGGCTGCATGGAAACACCACACACTCTAAAACAGACCATTCATTGCTGGCATGCACACACTATCCTACACACATTCCTACACAAAGGCCTACACACATGCACACAACACACACAAAGTGAATGAGCAGGGGTTTTCCCTTTATCAACTTGTATTTGATTTGTTTCATATCACTGTAGGCTTTATCTGTGGCTGTAGCCTATGTGTCCACTGTTACAGTACATTCAAATGTGGAGCCCAAACCAAAACTTTGATTGATTGATTGATTGATTGATTGATTGATTGATTGATTGATTGATTCATTCATTCATTCATTCATTCATTCATTCATTCATTCATTCATTCATCATTGATTCATGCACATATTTTAAAAACTGAAACAGACAAAAGGAAAACAAAAAGCATGTGCCGGTAGAATCAGGAAACCCTAGGTGGGCTTATTCTGGGTCTCTACCTCAGAAATTAACAATAATATATAGGCTAATTAATGATCATACATTAAACAAAAACAAGAGAAAACAAACAAACAAAAAAACAAACTGAATGTCCACCATACAACATGAATGAGATTATTTTGTGTCAATTTGTATGTGTCTGTTTTATATTGTTATGTAGCCAATATTGGCAGATTTTTAGATGTGTCTGTGAAGATACAGTATTAGCAATATTGTATCTTGACAGACATCTAAAGGTGACTTTATCACGCTATTTAAATGAGTCTAAGTAGTATAACATATTTTGACTGTTAAATGTTTAATTATTTTTTACCAAATAATGTAATAAGTTCATGTCGTCGCCATGTGGTTTTAGTTTCAACAAAACGTCTTCATTAGAAGCATCCATACCATATGACTGTTAAATGTGGAGTATGAAACGTTCGCTTTTTTCCGCTGCTATGGCGCCGAGGCGGCGCTAGAGGGCGTGCGTCTGAAGTCACACAGGCTTGTAACCTGATCTGTTGATGCCTCGAGAGGATTTTTTTCCCCTAACCGTCCTGGTGCGCGTTCACGCGTGCGCGCAACCCCCCCCGGGGGGAACAGTGCGCGGGCGTCGACACCTCTGCATGCCTGTTCTCGCTGGCGCGCCCCCCTCTACCGTCAAGCCGGCCACAATATCACCGGAAGTTGTGATTACATTCCTGTATAAAAATGCTTTGGAAAAGCCATTGTGGAAGACAGAAACAATATTTTCATTTACCAGATTCCTCTAGAAATATCATTTGTTTTCTCTTTAGTCCTCCATATTTCTCCAGAAATTATTATAACGTCGAGGCTTTTATGTTGAAAATCCAGACCAGAACGCAGTATGTTCCTCAACAGCTGTCTTATTTTGAAAGTTGTGATCCAATCCGAAGTCGTTGTTTATTGTGGCTAGCTTGAGACTGCTGTGACCCTGCCCCAGTCAACATCTCTAACAGGTTCAAACATGTGTAGACAGGCCTACCTAGCCTACTGTATGACGGATGTGTTTAGTCTCTCTCTGTTCTCCTTCCATCCTGTTTAAACATGTAGGCCTACTCAGCCTACTGATGTGCTTAGTCTCTCTCTCTCTCTCTCTCTCTCTCTCTCTCTCTCTCTCTCTCTCTCTCTCTCACCCTGTTTAAACATGTAGGCCTATTCAGCCTACTGATGTGTTTAGTCTCTCTCTCTCTCTTTCTCTCTCACCCTGTTTAAACATGTAGGCCTACTCAGCCTACTGATGTGTTTAGTCTCTCTCTCTCTCTCTCTCTCTCTCTCTCTCTCTCTCTCTCTCTCTCTCACCCTGTTTAAACATGTAGGCCTACCCAGCCTGTACTTATTCCTGCTCCCTGTTTGAACTCTCAGCAGTTTTTCGGCAGAGGGAACCAAGCGGGAAAACCTGAAACTAAACAAACGTAAAATAGCTCTCTTCCTGTTTGGCAGAGCTGGTGGGTAGTAGCCTACTGAAAATCTCAAGTAAAAGTAGACAATTACTCTCGATTAAAAAAAATACATACAAATTACAAATTACCATACGATAAGTAAAAAATTACATAGTTAATAAATTACTCAAAGTAGGCTACAAGATTACCTTTCATTTTAATATTTCAGGGTGTGTGGGGCAGTGCAAAATAATAATAAGACAAAACTTTTTGCTAAAACTTGTTTTAAATAAAGTAGGCCTAGACAGTCCCTCCGGGAAATTGCGATTTTGCAATCGCAATAATTAATGCAAATTCAACCAATCTCCACAATATTTGCAAGGGCTTGCAATTTTTCTAAATTCCTGCGATTTCCCGGAAAAAATTGCAAAATAGCATCCTCAACTTAAAATTTTTGCCAGGTCTCGCAATTTTAATACAAAAAATAACATAAAACCTCTCAAATTCCATTGAAGTTTTTGGGAACGGCATTGCAAAATCAAGCATTTTGATCGCAACAATCACAAAATAAACTCCACGAAATCCTGGAGGGACTGAAATCCTGGAGGGACTGAAATCCTGGAGGGACTGCCTAGAGCAGAGAGGGTCATCAAATAAGGATAGCCTATAGGCCTACAACTATATGAATAATCTCCCACTCTCTCTCAATCTCTTCCTCTCTACCCTTCTCTTTCTCCATGTCCCTGTTATCTGTCAGTGAGTTAAGAGAGGTCTGTTATCTGTCAGTGAGTTCAGAGAGGTCTGTTATCTGTCAGTGAGTTAAGAGAGGTCTGTTATCTGTCAGTGATTTAAGATAGGTTTGTTATCTGTCAGTGAGTTACGAGAGGTCTGTTATCTGTCAGTGAGTTGAGAGAGGTCTGTTATCTGTCAGTGAGTTAAGAGAGGTCTGTTATCTGTCAGTGATTTAAGATAGGTTTGTTATCTGTCAGTGAGTTGAGAGAGGTCTGTTATCTGTCAATGAGTTCAGAGAGGTCCGTTATCTGTCAGTAAGTTCAGAGAGGTCTGTTATCTGTCAGTGAGTTAAGAGAGGTCTGTTATCTGTCAGTGAGTTAAGAGAGGTCTGTTATCTGTCAGTGAGTTAAGAGAGGTCTGTTATCTGTCAGTGAGATGAGAGAGGTCTGTTATCTGTCAGTGAGTTCAGAGAGGTCTGTTATCTGTCAGTGAGTTAAGAGAGGTCTGTTATCTGTCAGTGAGTTACGAGAGGTCTGTTATCTGTCAGTGAGTTAAGAGAGGTCTGTTATCTGTCAGTGAGTTACGAGAGGTCTGTTATCTGTCAGTGAGTTAAGAGAGGTCTGTTATCTGTCAGTGAGTTAAGAGAGGTCTGTTATCTGTCAGTGAGTTACGAGAGGTGTGTTATCTGTCAGTGAGTTAAGAGAGGTCTGGAGAGACGGCAGGAGAAGAAGTAGAACTCAGGATGTTGTGACATGTAAATAAAGAACTAGCTCAAGCTAGCTGTTCAGAAGATCATGTTTCATCATCTCATGAGATGAACAACACAACATGGAGTGAAGTCTACTGCCTCGAGAAGAGTAGAAGTAGGCTTAAAAGGGGGGCATGAAAAGTAGCTAGCGTCCTCCTTCCCATGTGTGTTACTTGCAGTGTTGGGAGTAAGTAACCTTGCTTGCAAGATGGATAACCTCGCGAGATCAAAAGAGATTCTCTCGACGTAATCCATCTTGTCATGCACAGGCAGTTAACACGTTCACTGCCGTTGACGAGATATCTCGTCTTAAAAAATCCAACGGTTGACTGCCGTTGACGAGATATCTCGTCTTAAAAAAAAAAAAAAAAGATTGACGGTGGGACGTGGATCTAACCCTTTTACGTCTCCTATACAAATATTGGAGGTATTGAATGTGTATAATCTATTTTACTGACCCACTGAGTGGCGACAGTGCTCTCCAGAGTAGAAAGAGCCAAGCCAAAACTGCAGGGGAAAGCGCGAGGAAACCGTTTTCATACTGTAAAATGGATTGGCGAAAACGCTTTCGCTTTCGCGCTGACGCACAGCGGTGGCGCACAACGGTGGGGGGTTCCAAGAATAGACTGGATGCACACTTTGAAACACGCAGCATAAATAAGCCCAGAATCGCAAGAGCTTCATCAGAGCTCTCAACCGAAACCCCAAGAAACGAGCGAGCCCCATCCAGACTCACCCCGACGAGGGGCAGCCAGGCAGCAGCCAGGCAGCAGCAACTCGCTTGTGACAGACCCGCTGCAGAGCCAAGGAGGGCGGAGGAGAACGCCCACGGAGGGAGGAGTTTGAAGGAGAGGGGGGTTTCCTGCTGTTATGGAGGAAATTACTGTTCAAAACTATTGTTTAGATGTCTGACGTCTTACTGATGCCAAAAATGAATGGTTAAAGTGACTGTTCTATCGAATTTCACAAAAAGCCGTTTATCTCAGCTTAAATTTTCAGACGCTGAAACCATGCTGTATTCAACTGCTAATGCTTACATAACTACTAACTCTACAAACTAACTCTTTTAGACAGAGAAAGCACACATTCTATTAGTTCTTTTGAGATATTTTGTGTTCACAAAATCCTAACAGAAAAGAATCCTCGGCTCTTGAAAGATGAGCCAGAATCCTCAAAAAAAAACCTTGGCAGAAGCTAACTACAGTATTGAAAAAACGGCTGGCAGTGAATGTGTTATGATGATTGGCCGAACCATGGCCGGCTCGACGAATCAGCGGCAGCCTTAAGGTGCTCTTATACTCGAGCAAAGCTCCGTGGGGGTGGGGCCCCGCGAGTCTCCGTGAGTCACCGTGTAGACCTCGCGCTGGGGGTGATGCCATTATACTCAGAAAGTGATCAGCATGTATTGTACAATGGTGAGAACAGCCCGTGAAAAGTCGCAATGAAACTCTGTGCAGTACTGAGTGCGCTTTCACTCTCAAACGACCGCACGCACATCAGCACATGAAGGACTCACCAAACTTGTTTTTACTGAAAGCCGTTTTTACTTCTCAGCCCTGATAGCCTACTACTCTGTGCTGCTTTTAATCTCTCTCAATAATGCTCTCAACACAACACATTTACTTGGTGAAATGACTAAAAACGAACAGTTGCAAATCTAAGTTTATAGCCTACCACATGGGTCAAGAAATGTGGCGAAAACACAGCTCAGTGTTCAGGGCTCAGTGGCTCAAAAGCGGACATGTTTGGAGAGAAGCCGTGCGCTGCTCGCGCTGTGAGGAAAAAAATGTCGCACCGCGCGAGTGCCCGACGGAGCTAGCGAATAACCACGCCCAACAAATTTACGTCATTTGACGCGCCCGCCCCTCGCTCCACCCACGCGCCCTTCACGGCAGGGTGAGCATAATTCCCCCTTTAGGCGGGCTTAGGCTCGTCTGGGCAAGTAGTGGGTACATGGTCTTTGTAGTTCTTTTCACTCGTCAACATGGCTGCCGCCGCGGAAGTGCCAGGCAGTCTGAATGAAATTGAATGTAACGTTCCCAATTCTATGTATTAAATTCTAATCGCTTCGATTCTAATTCTAGTCGCTTCGAAGGCGATTTTACGACGATGAGGACGGTGAGGACTCAATCAATGATAGACTACCACGGAGATCAGGCACAGGCACCTTCCTTCGGTCGCAAACGTGACGTCAGAGGCATGGCGATCTGATTGGTTGAAGTTAACACGCACCAGCGGTGATAGACAGATGGGTCATCCAATCACCTGCCAAGTAGCTTGGAAAAAGTGCCCGCCTCCGTCAGCGGGTCGGGTTACTGCATTCCCAGATCGACTGGTTTAGTGAAACGTAATGTGGAGCTAAACCGTCCATCTGGCAGCGTCAGGTTATAAGTATGGGGCATTCCTTTAAAACTGGGAAATGGGAATGTGACGGGTCAAAGGTCATGAGCTCGAACGGTGAGGTCACCAGTTCTCGTATTTTTTCTCCCAAACTCGTAACAGCCTCAGCAGCCCCCGACCTCAAAAATCCAAGATGGCTGCTCCGCGCATCAATAGTAGTTAAAATCATTGTAAATACTGTTTATTAGCACTGAATTCTGTCTTGTTTGTGTCTTATTAAATCAGCTGTACACACAGCACTGCACTGTCTAACTTCTATCTGTGTGGACATGTTGCTGCAGTGTTTGTATGCGCAGAATGCCATGAAATTCCTTGTTATATCAACTGTTATTGCTAACGATGGCTAGCCTGGCTAGCGACCAGACCGGATGTATCTCAGAGTTGTGCACCTGACGTCCTGGCACTGCAAGATTAAAACGGATGTGACTCAATTGAACAGTGAACTTCCCACCTCCCAGTTTTCTGCAAATGGAACGCTAACAAAACGGATGTGACGTCATTCAACCACCACATCCCAGTTTGTTTGCGATAAAGGAACGGGCCATTAGCTACTAAAGCAGAGGTGGGCACTGGGTACTCAAGTACATTCTACTGTTACATGTAGCCTACTTGAGTTTTGAGGGGGGTTTTGAGGGTTTTTTTAACGAAATACTTTTTACTCGTACTCAAGTATTGCAATAAAATATCAGTACTTTTACTCAATTACATTGGACCAGTAACAGGTAGAGTAGTGAGTAGGAAGTGTGTACCCCCCCCCCCCCCCCCCCACTCTGCAACTTGAATAAGTGGGTTTGAAAGACAGTGGGACGTCCTGACACCTCCTCAGAGCCCCGCCCCCCTCCCCTCCCCTTCTCTTGACTGTTATTATTCATCATGTGTGAATAATAGTGAAAATCACTAGTGGTCCCTAAAAGGTCATCCCAGTCATTTTTAGCCTACTCTCTGCAGGGGGCTTAATATTGGGCGGGTCTATGAGCCTGAGTTAACATTAGAATGAGTGGAGGCTCTTTCTGCTGGACTGAATCCAACCCCATCTCTTTGTTTGCACCACATGATCCAGGGTTAAGAAAGCGACGATGACAGACCGTTGTACAACATTGCCGTAATAAATGGCATCTAGTTACTCATGAAGTTACTCACTACTTGAGTCGTTTTTTACAATATAGGCCTACTTTTTAACTCTTACTAAAGTAATTATTTGTATGGGTACTTTTTTACTTCTACTTGAGTAATTATATTATAGTAACTACTTTTACTTGAGTACGTTTTTGTTTACTCTATCCACCTCTGTTACTAAGTAACTAGTTACTGTAATTGATCTACTTTTTGCAGTAACTAGTAATCTATGTCTTCAACTTTAGGAACTCGATTACAATGACTGAAATTTAAATACATTCAGGTGATGTTTTGTCATAGACGTGTGGTCAGCGTGGGGCAAATCCCCCACGGTCCTAAACGGAAGTAATGTAATAATAATAAGGGGCGGCTGTAGCTCAGGAGGTACAGCGGGTCGTCACTAATCGCTTTGGATGAAAGAGGTTGGTGGTTCGATTCCCGGCTCCTCCAGTCTGCATGTCGAAGTGTCCTTGGGCAAGATACTGAACCCCAAATTGCTCCTGATGGTGTGCCAGCACCCTGCGTGGTAGCTTGCCACCATCGGTGTATGAATGGGTGAATGTACCTACTGACTGTGAAGCACTTTGGATAAAAGCGCTATATAAATGCAGGCCATTTACCAATAATAATGGACATGAAAATAGCGGACAACTTCAGAGGATTATTCAATTTATGATCATCTAATCTCTGGAGACAGACTTTCGACTTGCATCGAAAATCTGTTGGGCAAGCTCCGTGAAAAGCAATGTAACAACACTCGCAGGGGGCAGGCTCGCAGGGGGCAGGCTCGCATGCTGCGCTTTACCCACGCTACTTGCTACTAGCAGCGAGCTAGAGTTGTTATTGTTGTTTCATAGCAACGGAGGGATCTGAGAGCAACACGTAGGGAGCGGAAAGGAAAGAGCCGGTCGGTTGGAGCCAATGGCTTGCAGGGAGCGGAAGGGGATTTCCTTCCACTGCCGACGGAGCCCCTTGAGTTCTGTTTACACACACATGAAATGAGCCTGCCCCCAGAGGCTAGAGAGTTTTTATTATTTTTTACCGATGGGTTCCCAGATTTATGATCATCAGACCTAGTCCAGGGAGAGATGCAGCTGCAGCCAGAGCCTCAGAGGCTATTGACCTTGAGTAGGCTATACGCCCCAGAGGCTAATGACCTTGAGTAGGCTATAAGCCCCAGAGGCTAATGACCTTGAGTAGGCTATAAGCCCCACAGGCTAATGGCCTTGAGTAGCTATAAGCCCCAGAGGCTAATGATCTTGAGGAGGCTATAAGCCCCAGAGGCTAATGGCCTTGAGTAGCTATAAGCCCCAGAGGCTAATGACCTTGAGGAGGCTATAAGCCCCAGAGGCTACTGACCTTGAGTAGGCTATACTCCCCAGAGGCTAATGGCCTTGAGTAGGCTATAAGCCCCAGAGGCTAATGACCTTGAGTAGGCTATAATCCCCACAGGCTAATGACCTTGAGGAGGCTATAAACCCCAGAGGCTTATGGCCTTTAGTAGGCTATAAGCCCCAGAAGTTAATGGCCTTGAGTAGATATAAGCACCAGAGGCTAATGACCTTGAGGAGGCTATAGAGGGTATGCACACCCACTGGAACACGCCCCCTCAATCGGGAATGAGTGTCAAAATGAGTGTCAAGTTCCTCCCTGAGCAGCAGGTGTCAGTTATTTAGGCTGATTACTGCATTCAAGCTAAGTCTTGCTGTGACTCAGTGGGCGTGACCCCACAGTGACTTCTGCCTCTGTGACATCACATGCATACCCTCTATAGCCCCAGAGGCTAATGACCTTGAGTAGGCTATAAGCTCCAGAGGCTAATAACTTTGACTAGGCTATAAGCCACAGAGGCTAATGACCTTGAGTAGGTTATAAGCCCCCCAGGCTAATGGCCTTGAGTAGACTATAAGCCCAAGAGGCTAATGGCCTTGAGCAGGCTATAAGCCCCAGAGGCTGAGCTTGAGTTCGCTGCCTATAGGCCCCACAGGCTAATGACTTTGAGTAGGCTATAAGCCTCGCCAATAAGCAAATGTTCAAGTATCCCATGCAGGTACAACAATAGATACAATTTGACAGTATGTGTTGTCCCACACTGTGTCACAGCAACACTAAATGAATGTGTGCTTTAATAAGACAATCAAAGCAGACTTTTAAAAGTAACACAAAAGTTACTGTCCCTAGTAACTACTTTTTTACTTTTATTATGCAATAACTTCAAAGTAATTCAGTTAAGTTTTGAGAGAAGCAACTAGTAAGTGTAACTAATTACTAATCTTCAATAACTTGCCCAACACTGGTTAATTGTAATGCATTACCCAGCAGCCCTGGGAACAGGACAGATGAGACCAGCTAAGCTTTATCAGTGTGTTTTGACTCTGAGCGGAGCAGGAAGTCATGTGGCTCCAAACAGGTCCTGTGGTTTCTAAACACAACATGGGAGAGTCACCAAAAAGCTGCTTAATTATAATGATTAGCCTATTGGTATGGCAGGCGCAGCTAACAGGTTAGTCTGCTAACCAGCCTTCATGGAGGCCTGTTCTGCGGCCAAACCTCTACTTCGATTATGAAATGGTGAAAGTGGCTGTAATTAGTCTAATCCAGAGGTTTTCAACCTTTCAATGCATGGTCGTCACTAAATCCCAAGGCACACCTGGACTTGCCTCAATGCACACCTGGACTTGGGTCATTTGGGAACCACTGGTTTAATTTACAGGTAATCAACCATCATTAGGAGATTCATTTGTGTTTTTCAAAATTAAATCAGCTGGTGGTGAAATATATTGAAAACAAGTGAACTAGAATTGAGGCTGTCTGCTTCTGTAAAGCCATCATATCAGAAGCCTTAGTAGTTAGTGTAGACTGTATTCCTCTTTCATTTTCTGAGGCGAGGAGTCCTAATCAAGTAGGTCAGTCTGCACAGGTTTTGTAATCAGAATCAGAATCAGCTTTATTGGCCAAGTATGTAGACATACAAGCAAAGTCCCGTGCCTGTTGAGCTGTATAGTACTGTAGATGCTGGGGTAGGCGACTAGGCGACGTGCCACATGCCAAACCAGGCATGTCTGCTCTAAATGCAACTTTCAATTGCCTGGCTCACTCGCAATTATGCTAGCTGGCATCACTGACGGACCTTAATTTGAGGTGATTATTTTTTTCTTTCTGGAGCTGTGGGTTGGGGGTCCTCTGGGGAGAGGGAAATATGTTTGCATGTTTTTGAATGTATGTTTATGATTATGTACGAGTTTTTTTTTTTTTTTTTCTCTTATGTTTATATAGATTTTTTAAATGGAATTGTGTGCAGTGCATACACCAAAGAGCCAGGACCTGTAACCACAAAGTAGCATGCCAGGAAGTAGCGTGACACTGAAATAAGCCAGAGCGGTCGGGGTGCTGGTGGTGGCTAGGCTAACCATGTGAGGCAGCTGGACTCACGCGAGATCATGAGATCACGCTCCCACGTCAAATCCAAAGCGTCTGGCAGTGTCAGGTTAGGTGTTGGCAAAGCAAAAATGGGCTGTTGTGGTGGATCTGAGGTCTGAGGTGTGAACCATGTTCACGTGACATTCTGGGTTTGAGTTCAGGCCAGGACCTTTGCCACCTCATGTCTTTCCTGGCTGTGCTTTGGTCTGCTGAATAAAGACACACACAAGAAGAAGAATACAAATAAATCATCATTTCTTTAATACACTTTAATTGTTTGTGATCGTTTTGTTTTGTGACTGTTTTGTATATAGCTTGATTTTCTACTATTGATGTGATCACCATGCTGCATACTAAGACAAATTCCTCGTGCGTGATCTGATAACTTACTGTGGCCTCAAGTGAATATTGAATCTTGAAACAATTACAGAATGTAGAAGAATGGAATTCATGGAATTCTGCACAAATCTGCCGATTTGGGTGTGAGACACAAAATGTCGTCAAATGTGGCTCCGGTAAAAGAGGTTTGGAATCACTTCTAAATACTGATGGATCCTCCATCAGAACCAGCATGGTGTGACAGTGATCACAACAGGGGTCACATGACTCAACTCAGCTCATCACCTGTTGAAACCTCCACACTGTTCACAGACTGACTCATATCTGATAAGTCGACAAGATTCTATACAAAGTGTTATTGAAAATGCAGCAGTTATGGTTATAACTTGTTAAGCCCTATAGCCTAAGGAGGAAAAAAAACAAAAAAAAAACATAGGCAAGGCAAGGCAAGTTTATTTGTATAGCACATTTCATACACAGCATACAGAAGCATACAGAAATAAAAAGATTAAAAAGCGAAAATGATGAGGTTCATGTAAAAGAACAAGCAAAATGCATGACATTAAAATAATCAAAATAACATAGAGAAATACAGGCCCCTGCACCCAAAATACATCAGGAATAGGTCCTCGACCATAAGGCCTATATTTCTGGTTGCCTTTGAGGTAAGAAGCTAAGCTAATGAATCCAGTGTAAGTACACCTATAGCATTAAGAAGCTAAGCTAATGAATCCAGTGTAAGTACACCTATAGCATTAAGAAGCTAAGCTAATGAATCCAGTGTAAGTACACCTATAGCATTAAGAAGCTAAGCTAATGAATCCAGTGTAAGTACACCTATAGCATTAAGAAGCTAAGCTAATGAATCCAGTGTAAGTACACCTATATAGCATTAATAAGCTAAGCTAATGAATCCAGTGTAAGTACACCTATAGCATTAAGAAGCTAAGCTAATGAATCCAGTGTAACCTATAGCATTAAGAAGCTAAGCTAATGAATCCAGTGTAAGTACACCTATAGCATTAAGAAGCTAAGCTAATGAATCCAGTGTAAGTACACCTATAGCATTAAGAAGCTAAGCTAATGAACCCAGTGTAATAGCATTCCAGAGTCAATGAGATGAAGGTCAGATTTAGCCTCGCTATGTTTCAAAGGCAATACTGTAATTTTGTGGAAAATACAGTAAAATACAACATTTATACAATTGATAAAGATATACTTAGGCAGTCTGACCATGTTTTGGCCATGTTTACTGTTTACATGTTGAATGTTTACTGGAAGTTTTAGCCTACTTCAAAACACTATCTCCATGCATGTTACAAATAACATAAATTGCCCATTGAAATAGGCCTGAAGAGCTCCATGCTATATAGGCCCTTTTCACAGCAACCGTTTTGAGGTGGTAAAGCAGGAAGCAAAGCAGGTGTAACCAATAACATTAAGGAGGGCCCTGGAACTGGATGGAACACCTAAATCAGTGGTTCTGAATTGGTCTAGCCTCATGACCCACATTGTTCGTTTGTCATTAAGTCCCAACCCAAATTTGTGTTTTTACCCTCATCAAAATGTAGCCAAAATTTGGAGCATGACAAGCTAGCATGATATTGACAGGATATTATAATAACAGGATATTCACTCTGGCTTTAAAACTGAGCCCGCTACAGCCTGTGAAAGACAGTCATATCAGCCGTGGATCAGCCTGTGAAAGACAGTCATATCAGCCGTGGATCAGCCTGTGAAAGACAGTCATATCAGCTGTGGATCCCTGCGTCCTCAAGGAGTAGAACTTATTTTCATGCACACATCCATGACCCCCTCAAAACGGCCCTGTGACCCAGCAATTGAGAACCACTGACCTAAATGGAATGAAACCATCATTAATCGTATTGGTTAGACCTGCTTTACTTCCTGTTTTACCCCCTCAAAACGGTTGCTGAGAAAATGGGTCTATATTCATACCTGTGATCTCCTTTGAATCACATTGTTGACGTGTTTGTGTGAACCCGGGGCCCCTCAAAGCCTTCGCAGGTGCACTTCGGCCCCTGCACTATAGCAGCCCCATTGTCCCAGGACGTGTGTCAATATGATCTGTGGTTATAGAGAGCCAAAGCGAACGTCACTTCCTGCTTCAGCACTGTACCAAAGATTTTCATCTGCAATTTATTTTCCCATAGACATTTCGTAAAATGCTTATAAAAATTGTTTTACTATTAGTTTGTACAAACGGTTCAGATACATTTAGAAACAGGAGAGACAACTTAACATTTCACTCGGACCAAAAACGTAATTAAAATATATTAAAGAAAATATTTCGATGTTTTTTATAAGTTTTGGTCCCAGATGAGTGAAATGTTCTATGGTCTCTCCCGATTCTAAATATAGCTGAACCGTTTGGTTTGACCAAGTAAAACTATTTTTATAAGGATTTTACTAAATGTCTATGGGGAAATAAATGGCGGATGAAATTCTCTGGTACAGTGCTGAAGCAGGAAATGACGTTCACTTTGGCTCTCTATTATCAATATGTGTCTGCTTCACTGGCTGCAAAATACATTCCCGCACATTTCCTACTGCACTCCGTGCCTGCAGGAGCTGAACGCCCTCCACGAACTGGTCTCAGATCTGCACTCTGTGTCTGCAGGAGCTGAACGCCCTCCACGAACTGGTCTCAGATCTGCACTCTGTGTCTGCAGGAGCTGAACGCCCTCCACGAACTGGTCTCAGATCTGCACTCTGTGTCTGCAGGAGCTGAACGCCCTCCACCACAAACTGGTCTCAGATCTGCACTCTGTGTCTGCAGGAGCTGAACGCCCTCCACATAGCTATACAAACTGATCTCAGATCTGCTTGTAGCTTTTACCCTTTTACAAACTTGTTTGCCCTGACTGACTCACTTTCACTTTTGCTCTAACTGAAACTTTGAAGACAGGCCCACAGGCTTTGCTGTCTCTGATGCCAAATATTTATATTATTATAACTTCTAATAAAGCATAAAAAATAATAATTTAACCTTATGGTATAAAGCTTAAATACCCTAAACAGCTGGGGACTAATAAACCGCTTACTCTACACTTACATTTCGGCTCAATTATAGGCTACTACTTCCACTGCCATATGTCTCTATTTACTGTAGCTGTTTAATCAATGTTTAGACTGCTGGAATAAATAATATATAAATAATATGTCTTGGGACCATTTAGCAGGACTACTTTTTCATGGTTTTAGGTTAGTCGTATGTGTCGTAGATTAAATATTAGGCTATAATACATACGGTATGCACTTTTCCGAATATAGACGTGTTAGTAAACATGGAGGCTATCAGTGTCTATAATGGGCCCCTATTCTCAACCTTCAGATAGATAATGAGGGTATCCCATTTCACCTGTCTCCATTATGTCCCATATGACTGTAGGCCTAGTACTTTAACTGATCTGTGAATAAACTGAACTGATGATACTAAATATTTCATAATTCTGAATAATGAAACGTTTCCAAACAATCACACAGAGAGAGAGCGAGGGAGAGAGAGAGACAGAGAGTGGGAGAGAGCGAGAGAGACAGAGAGAGTGGGAGAGAGGAGGGGAGAGAGCGAGAGAGACAGAGAGGGTGGGAGAGAGGGAGGGGAGAGAGCGAGAGAGACAGAGAGGGTGGGAGAGATAGCGAGGGAGAGAGAGCGAGAGAGAGACGGATTGGAAAGCTAATGTGAGAGAAAGCCTACTACAGTACATTCAGGCAGCTCCTGCGCCCTTTGCTGTGTGATCCAGCTCCGGGCTTTGAGACCGGCCGAACCCTCGTTTGAATCAACGGACGTGCGCTGGAGCCAATCAGCGGGTGCCATCCCAGCCCAGGCCGTGTTTATCACTCTGCTCTCGACCAATCGGCGCGCTCCTCCTGGCCGCGTGCGTCATCAGAGTAGAATGCTCCCATCCCCCATCCGAACGCAACGTTACCACGAGCAATGGCGTTTGCCGCTTTGTCCTTCTCACAGACTAGTCCGCTTGTAAAAGCCCTCATGTGGGCTAAACTACTCGGTAAGGAACATGCGTGTTTGCCCTTATTGTGTTTCATTACAAGAATGCGCGTCAGAGTCATGAGCACATTAATGGTTATTTTTCCTTCCGCACTTTATTCATCGCATGTCTGTCTTTCTCGCACTGCTTTTTCCGGCGGAGGCGCTTCTCTCTCCGGCTCTAACAATGGAGCTGGAGGTAATGAGGCCAACCGGCAGTGTGCTGCACCCGCTCACTGATATATGCCTATGCACACACTCACACTGACAAACAAGCCGTGTGTGTGTGTGTGTGAGAGAGAGAATCTTATTTATGATGTGTGTTTTGTCGAATGAGATTGTGTCTATTTGTCTGTGTGTAAGTGGTGTTTGTGTGTGTCTGTGTGTGTGCGCGCGCACCGACCTTGGCGCACGAATTGATGGGCTGTTATATAAAAAAAAAACGCGGAGTATGAAGTGCGCACATACAAAGAACGGTGGATGCTAGAATGGATTTTCCAGAGGGACACGAGGAGTGATGATTGGTTGGGTTTACGCATGGGGGCTGATGATTGGTTGGGCTTAGGGTCAGAGGCGGGGTTAGCTCGCTCCGGCCGATCCATTCCTGCATCAACCACAGAGCTGTGTGAGAGGGAGTTTCAAACATGATCGGTAGGGAAGGAGAGGGGCGGGGCTGTGAGGATGTGAAATGGCCGCTGCTGCTCTACATTCACTACTAACATTATTATGCATGTTCTTTCTTTGATAAAGGGCACGTGCTGACACAAGCACGACAAGCTGGAACCGTCAAAAAGCACAAATGTCCCGTGTTAACGTTTTTGTTTTACCTTTATGTCCCTTAAAGTCTTCTCTAAGTCGGTGGGCGGGACAAGAGCTCGGTACTCGCCGCTTGAGTCGACGAGACCAACATCAATCAATCAAATTGTAGCGACGTCAGCCGATGCTCGCCTTAATTCGTCGTGTTTGCTGCGTATTACGGTTTGAACTCGACTTTTCTCGACCCCTTCGAGTCAAACGCCCTCTAACCGTGAAGGGTTCGGTGCTTTGGTTCGGTTTAATCCGTCGAACCGTTTGATATTGTCGAAGAAAGGACAGCTGCGGTGGGAGCGGGGGTGAAACAGACAGGAGGGGGCGTGGCCTCTGGGTTTAGAAATTCTATCCATTGTTCCACTCCAACGCGCGAGGCGCACACCTCTGTGGACGCCTTGACCAATCAGGGGGCGCCTCTCGGTCCGTCGACTCCGCCCACCAGCCTATATTAAAGGCTCGGCCGTCAGCGGCATTGGCCACTGGCACAATATAACACTGATCCATTATAAGCCATCAGAGAGGAGAGGATTTACTTTACATTCAACCTTTCGTTTAACCGTCCTTTATTTTATTCTACTCAAACAATGGCGGACACAAAAGTGGACTCCGGCAAGGATATCTCTGCCAAGGTAAGGAAGCGCTTCACCTCCATCCCTCAAGCCGGCCAGCAGGGCTCCAGAGCCAGGCTGGAGCCCTGCTGGAACCCGATCTCTTCACACCCGGAGACTTGGAGCCTGTACCGGGAGAGAAAAGACGCGCATGGCCGGTGTAGTCTTCTTCCATCTTTTGGGAGAATGTTTGGATGTTGAATATCCAGTTTAAACCCTCCGGCTCTCCCTCAGCACGGCATCAGGTTATGGAGACAGGCTGCGTTCGTTTCATTGTCCGGTGCGTACAACAGCCTGCCCGCGCGCCTGCCCGGGCTCTTTGTTTATCCAGGCGGCTCGGTTCCTCTCGCGCTGTGACCGGACGCACGGCAGGTACATGAACACCTCACGCGCTTCTGGACTCCTTATTTACCCGCTATTAGTGCAAAATGATCCGTTTATAGACAGTGGCGTTTATTATTCAGACCGTTAGGCATCATGCAAATGCAATCCAATGCAAATCCTCTGAGGGGAAGAAGAGTCGCCCTGTGGGTTTGTTTTCCCGGTAGCCGGGGCAGAGGCGCGGGGCTTTCTCCCGGTAGAGCCGGGGCAGAGGAGCGGGGCTTTCTCCCGGTAGAGCCGGGGCAGAGGAGCGGGGCTTTCCGCTCTGTAGTGTGGAGTTGGACTGTTTGAATGGAGGACAGGTTAGTGCGTAATTCACACCCAATGGCAACTTTCGCGTCGCCGATAACATCCATTAACGTTACAGGATTAATTGGCTCTTTGATTGTTTGTGTCGGCGACAGGCCGCTGCGCGCGGACGGACTCGGTAGGCAGGTCGGATGATGCTCTCTCGGGTCTCGCGCCTGGTTCAGACATAAAACCGCTTCCGCTTTTTCTGATTTTGAGCTGATTTCAGGTCGCTTTGAGTGAGTCTCGAGGGAAAGTTTTCTGCAGTCACACTTCTTTATTTTCCGTGTGTGCGCGTGCCTGCGTGTGCTGGGTGAAGGTGTGATGTGATGGAGCTTTTCCTCCATGTTACCGTGCGCTCTCCTCTCGCGCTGACAGTGTTTAAACGTGTATTGATGTGTGTGGGGTTTGTGTGTGTGTATTAATATGTAACGTCACGGTGGTGCGGGCTGCGCGGACTTTGGAGCGGGGAAAGTTTGCTGCTGCCTGGGCTGGGGGCGGGCGCGCGGGGGGACAGTGGGTCTGTCTGTCGCTGCAGTCTGTGTTTGTGTGTGTGTGTGCGCGTGTGTGTGTGTGAGTGCAGGACGTCATAATAACCCAGATAATAAACCACACGGTGAGATCACACGCCATATAATTACATATATTACGACATCTAATCGCAGCTAATGGCCGCAGAGAGAGCAGGGCAGAGAGGTTTGGAGCGGGTTAATAACGCTAATCCGCGCACAGTATTTATAGGCTAGTTGTTGGAGCGTTTTTACGCACAGACAGGCGCCTTTTACGCACGGTCGGCTCTCCGAGCGCAGAGCCGATCTGAGCCGTATTTGTCTCCTATCATGGCGCTGTGGCTGATAAACGGCTTAAGGGCTGAACTGATTGTGCAAACCAATCGATAAATCTATATTATCGGTTATCTGATTTAGGCGTGCGTGCGCTGAGGATAATAGGCAGTGGTCGACAAAACAAGGAAACGGAGCAGAGCTATAAATAGGCAGTGAAAGAGAAAAAGCCCCTCGATCAATCAATAAATCAATTAAACTTGATCGATATTGTTGTTTTTGCAGCTGTGTGTGTTGTGTGAGTAGGTGTGTTTTCTGAACGCTCTCTCGGCCGCCATGTGTCGTCTTCTATTGTCCTTTAAAGCCTCGCTCCGTTAAAAGCGGGCAGCTCGCTCTGCCTCCTCCAGTATGATTTAAACGGAGCGGTGCATTCTGGGTATTGCAGTTCTTTCCCCGGGCGTGTCTCGCAACATATGGTGCTGGCAGCCTGCGAGAGACTACAATACCCAGATTGCCCCGCGGGGGCCACATCAAAGTATCAGATTACAACACGTTAAAGTGTTTGGAGGAGGGAGGCAGGAAAGGGGGGGTGGTCTACAGAGACCAGGGTTGCCAGATCTCGCGAGGGAAACAAGCAGCCAGGTCTTTGGTTGCTTGTTTCTCTCGTGAGATCTGGCAGAGAGCAGTGTGGTGTTTTAAATGAGAAGCCTTCACTGTAACCGAGAGGGATTTGAAGAATGTGCAGCTTCCCCCCCGCGAGCACTTGACTCTTTACACTCCTACCTGGCTTATGAAGCAGGAGTCCATCAGTCCTTGTTCCAGCTGTTTGCCTCTGTGGATCTGACACCCTCCTCTTGTCTCCTGCAGGACCTGAAAGAGAAGAAGGCCGTGGAGGAGAAGGAGAACGGCAAAGATGCCGCCACAAACGGAAAGGTATGGACACAAACTCCACTGCTTTTTAAGAGTGGTAACCTAAAAAGTGACAACAAATTTAATAAAAACAAGGAAGAAAAGAAAAAGACGAATTGACAAAAAATGACTAAAGTAAATGCTCCAACAAGTTAAACAATATGAAGGAAATGAGAGTATAAACAGACTATGAAGCCTATAGGAGTGTTATTATTTGTTCCGTGTTTAAAAAGTCGGCCTCTCTAAAAGTGCTGTGTTCCCGCAGGAGAACGAGGAGAACGGCGAGCCCGAAATCGACGAGGACGATGAGGAGGAAGTGGACGAGGAGGACGAGGAAGATGACGCAGAAGGTGTGGAAGAGTTGTTTGTTTTTGTTGTTTTTAGTGCTGCACACACTCCCAAACGCCTGTTATGTTATGTTCCTTTGACTGAGGAGTCTTGTTTCTCTGCAGGCGACGACGATGAGGACGAGGATGACGAAGACGAGCTAGAGGGAGGCACAAAACGGGCGGCCGAGGATGACGACGACGAGGATGAGGTGAGACGAGGCAGAACTGACCAAAAATTACACTGACAAAAATGGCCAAAAACGTACCAGAAAAATGACAAACAATCCAAAAATACACCAAAACAATCCAAAAATACATCAAAACAATCCATAAATACATCAAAACAATCCAAAAATACATCAAAACAGATGCCCCAAATATGACAAAAACGTACAACAGCTAAGCTTGTCAGTCAGTCAAACTGTCGCCTCTGGCGATGGCGACCTTCCCAACTAATCTCTCTCTCTCTCTCTCTCTCTCTCTCTCTCTCTCTCTCTCTCTCTCTCTCTCTCTCTCTCTCTCTCTCTCTCTCTCTCTCCGCCTCTTTCAGGACGACGTCGAAACCAAGAAGCAGAAAACCGACGATGACGATTGATGCGTTTCCCCCCTGACGTCCTGCTGAAACACTTCCCGAGTCTTCGCCTTCGACCCGTTTTTTAGTGTCGGGGGCGGAGGGGCTGGAGGACTGATTTAAAAAGAAAAATAATAATAAAAAAATGAAACATGGTCATTAGCAAGTAGAGTTCAACATCCATGTCCACTCTCTCTCTCTCTCTCTCTCTCTCCCCTCAAACCGCGACAACACATTTTCTAGAGGAATACACCGCCGCAGCGACACAGAATCCGGCTCAACCTTCTCAACGACGTAAACAACACAAGGAGAATTTGTTTGTATTTTTATTTACATTTTATATTTTTGTACATATTGTTAGGAGGGGGGTTGAGGGGCAGTTTCTCTCGGCAGCAGCAGCAGCGATCTCCTCAGACCAAATCGGTGCTTCTTTACGAAAGATTTTACTTGGTTGACCGTGTTAACGATATCTCGACAGACGACAGAAAAACCTGTAAAAAACATGGAAAGAAAAAGGTGTTAAGCCGTTGAACTCAGAGCATTCCAGTAAATGTAATGTACACACTTTATGTACTTTAGCTGTACCATAACTAGTTTGTTTGTATGGGAGGGCAAGGCCAAAGAAAAGGAGCCTCTTCTTTTTCTTTTTCCTTTATTTTTGTTTTTGTCAGCGACTTTTTGTTTTGATGACGGCCTGTTTTGATGTATGTGCGAAGTTTGTTGTTTGACAATAAACCGGACTTTTATTTTGTGAGTTGTATTTTGCATCTCTGCTTGTTCTTCTTCTCTCCGACGGTCTGCCAGATTATAAAATGAAGCAATGATTCAGTCTCAACCCTTTTCATATCAAGGACCCCATTTCACCCAAACAATGTATTTTTAGATCTGATTTTGTCCAGAATTCCAAGACTATCTGTATTGTCGGTAGATAACTGTGACCAAAATCAGGGATGCAAACTAGTCACTTTCAGGTGACCGTCACCTTTTCGATCCCAAAATAAGGCGCTTAAGTGAATGATTTGTGAGTGATTTTGTGTCTGCCCTGTTATGTCACATTTTTCACTGTCCATGAGTTTTGCCAGCCTGAAAATAGTCTACATTTCTTGTGCATTCTCTAATTGTATCTTTTTGTAATTTAAATGATGGTGAAATAGAACAATTCTCAAGGAGCCCTGGTGGTCCCCAGACCCCACATTGAGAACCACTGAAATAAAGACTTCAATATATAACTCAGGTTTAAAAGCAGAACAGCAGCGCCCTCCAGTGTCATCAGGGTTATTGGCAAGTAAGTTCTTCACAATAAAATGAATTTGCTTTGCTATGTGGTGCATGCAAAAATAAGAAGGAAGTAAAAGCGTGTAAATTGTGCCTTTTGCAATAAAAGCATTATTTAGAACACTTCTAGCCAAAGGCATTCCAAAAATAATTATGGATATGGGGGCATCAGGAATTTAGGGGGGGCACAGACTGGCAGCCTAAGTAACTGTAATAAAGTTGTGTAGACTAGTCTGATCTGATATTGATGATCTTGGTGTCAAATCATACGTTTCTTTATGATGAATAATTGCTCAGAAGCTTTCTTCTATCTCATAATTCAAGACTCAAAATAAGTGATTGCTATAACTGTCCAAACCTACTGTAACATTTTGAATTGTGATATAGAAGGAAGCTCTGAGCAAACTCAGAGCAAAGCTTCTGAGCAATTCTGAGCTATCTATCTATCTCAGTCATTCAAAAAAGTTAAATGTAGGGGAGAGTTTCTATTGATGGAAATATCAACATGCCAAATTTTCGCCATAATATGAAGGGTTTCCATTTCAATTATTATTATTTAATTCATGATGCCCGCGTATCAAATTCTTTTTGGAATGGCTATATGTGTAGCAAATTATATATGCTTTCACCCCCAAATCCACCATTGCTATGGAACTTTTAGCTAAACTGCCCCACTACGGCAAGTCAAGAAATATCAAATAACAGACCAAAACAGTTTACATTTCTGGTGCATTTTCTAATTGTATTAACTTCTTCTTGTGAATTTAATGGCCATCGTTTTGCTGGGGAGTCGGGACCCACCTCAAGGACCCCTGGTGGTCCCTGCTGGACCCCATGTTCTGAACAACAAGAATACTTCAACAAATGACTCAGCAGCGCCCCCTGGTGTCTTTAGAATCAGAATCAGGTTTATTGCCAAGTCAGTTTTCACAATACAAGGAAATTGGTGTAGGCGTCAGGGGTGGAAAGTGGATAGAATATCTTGCAGGTAATACTACACCAACCTTCATCCTCCATATTGTTCTCCCGCCCCCAGCTTCATGCATCCCTGAATACACACATCACATGTGCCCATATGGTGTAGAAATTAGAAACACTTGATCATATGTATAGTAACTTATTTAAATGGTGCATATCATTTGTGAATGTCAAAACTTAACACAGCACCTCCACCCCTGCAGCATGCCTCCACCCAGCCTGTGAGCTCCAGAGCAGCATGCCTCCACCCAGCCTGTGAGCTCCAGAGCAGCATGCCTCCACCCAGCCTGTAAGCTCCAGAGCATGCCTCCACCCAGCCTGTGAGCTCCAGAGCAGCATGCCTCCACCCAGCCTGTAAGCTCCAGAGCAGCATGCCTCCACCCAGCCCGTGAGCTCCAGAGCAGCATGCCTCCACCCAGCCTGTGAGCTCCAGAGCAGCATGCCTCCACCCAGCCCGTGAGCTCCAGAGCAGCATGCCTCCACCCAGCCTGTGAGCTCCAGAGCAGCATGCCTCCACCCAGCCTGTGAGCTCCAGAGCAGCATGCCTCCACCCAGCCTGTAAGCTCCAGAGCAGCATGCCTCCACCCAGCCTGTAAGCTCCAGAGCAGCATGCCTCCACCCAGCCTGTGAGATCCAGAGCAGCACACCTCCACCCAGCCTGTGAGCTCCAGAGCAGCATGCCTCCACCCAGCCTGTGAGCTCCAGAGCAGCATGCCTCCACCCAGCCTGTAAGCTCCAGAGCATGCCTCCACCCAGCCTGTGAGCTCCAGAGCAGCATGCCTCCACCCAGCCTGTAAGCTCCAGAGCAGCATGCCTCCACCCAGCCCGTGAGCTCCAGAGCAGCATGCCTCCACCCAGCCTGTAAGCTCCAGAGCATGCCTCCACCCAGCCCGTGAGCTCCAGAGCAGCATGCCTCCACCCAGCCCGTGAGCTCCAGAGCAGCATGCCTCCACCCAGCCTGTGAGCTCCAGAGCAGCATGCCTCCACCCAGCCTGTGAGCTCCAGAGCAGCATGCCTCCAGCCTGTAAGCTCCAGAGCAGCATGCCTCCACCCAGCCTGTAAGCTCCAGAGCAGCATGCCTCCACCCAGCCTGTGAGCTCCAGAGCAGCAGACTGTGAGCTCCAGAGCAGCATGCCTCCACCCAGCCTGTAAGCTCCAGAGCAGCATGCCTCCACCCAGCCTGTGAGCTCCAGAGCAGCATGCCTCCACCCAGCCTGTAAGCTCCAGAGCAGCATGCCTCCACCCAGCCGGTGAGCTCCAGAGCAGCATGCCTCCACCCAGCCTGTGAGCTCCAGAGCAGCATGCCTCCACCCAGCCTGTAAGCTCCAGAGCAGCATGCCTCCACCCAGCCTGTAAGCTCCAGAGCCGGCCTGGGACACCTAACGTAACCGTGTCCTGCAACGGACACCTGGACGCCTGTTTCGTCACGTCCGGGTCAGAGGTCTCTCGACGTGGTTTCCGGTACTTTAGCAGGCATTTCAGATGCTGGATCGCCGCTTTGTGAAAGTGGAACTAATTTATACATCTATATGTGTCAATATGTGGAATTTCATATGAATATGTGCATGGTAACATGTCAAATTACTTTAGAATTACTTTAAGTGACTTTGATGACAGAAAGCCATAAGACGTGCTTGGGCGACGAGAGTTACTGATCGTTAAAGTTGCTAGCTTGCTAGCTAGCTAACGCTAGTTTTGTCTAAAACACAACAAGGCCAGCATGTGGCAATAATGCAGCAAAATGGGACTCAGCGACCACTACAAGCCACTCTTTGTTGACTATTACTGGCTTGCTAACCACTGGCTTGCTAGTCTCGCTAGCCAGCCTCTCTTCCTTTCCGTCAGAGAGAGAGGCTGGCTAGCGAGACTACTGGCTTGCTAACCAGCAGAGCCGCAGAGTGAGCTGTCCGTAACAGGACAAGAGCAGCTTTCAGTTAAGACGCCAGCGGTAGCGTCCGTTCCCCGACTCTGGTAAATCAAAGACACAACTAAAATAAATTATTTCAACGGTATGTTGCTAGAAAGAAGTTCGACTTAACGTTTTCGCCGTTAAACTACACGGAAACATGACATGATCATTGTAGCAGTGTTTGAAGCACAATTTTAACAGGAGTTTTGTAAAAATATTGTCCGTTGCAGGACACGCTTCCGTTATACGTTTAATTATTGTTCAAATAAAGTGGAATTCAGTTCTAAAAGGAGCTG
>NW_028150860.1:17500-28668 GCF_964638095.1 Poromitra crassiceps | reverse complement strand
TCAAAACTTTGCAGTAACGCTAGTTTACTGACTATACTGTCGTTTCCCATAACGGTAGTCACAAGAAATGTGGAGAAAGAATCACTTTTTGGGAGACAATCGCTTCATGGTGATCACTATTCAGCTGCAGCTGTAACGTTAATCACACTGGTCAGTTTTCACTTTTTGGCAGAACACCGGACCTTGTAATCCGTGGATTTACGTTAGTGTAACAGTGACCATAAAGTAAAATGGATGATACTGGACAATAACCTGACATTGCTGGACAGGCTATTGGAAATACATTCGCTTGTTTCACAACTTGTCTGCTCCAAAGCGCTAATGCCATCCATCCAACCATCGGAGATACTGTCTGAGGTAGGCTTTAGAATCTAGATGTCTTAGATGTTCGCTTAGCGTCACCTAATATCACAGTCAGAGGGACTGACTGTGATATTGACAAAAATGCCCAGGTAGCGCTTTTTCCATGCAAAAATGCAAACGTTATGTGTGAACAGCCCCATACACAGCAGATTACCCCTGCTCAGTCATTACCATAGTAATCACACAGACCCCCCCCCCCCCCCCCGCACGAGTGCTCGAGCACTCGTTCATAATATAAGGAGAGTACTCGAGTATTTAAATTGCTTAAAATGCCCATCCCTACTCAACAGTCACATGACACCTCGCTTCCAGAAGAGTATTTCCCCGTTCAGATTCTACAATGAGATATTGATTATAGCCATAATGTCGTAACCACCCACGGTAGACTTACCACGGGTCTGACAGTGGTGAAACGATGGTATATCTTCCTGTAGAAGCCACAGATGACAAATCTGTAAGATATCATCCTTGGTTATTTTAAAACATTCTTTATTCAATTTCAGGGAGTACACTACCTACAATCCAACAATGTAATATGATATCGACGTCTTTGATTGGTGGAGCTCGCTGTATGGTCATCTGTGATTGGTGGGCTGCACTCATTACTCTCTCTAGCTGTTCTGCCTCTGGCTAGGCTACACATCTTGCAAAGTAAAGGGGCTAAAACCGCCACTGAGTGACGACCGATATACTATCAAAAACTATTACGAGTCATGCTGCCATTAATGCTTTGACCCGTTTTTAAATCCGTTACCTGGTTCGGTCACATTATGCACGGAAATGCGTCTGTCTACGTTAACGTTAGCCATTGAGCTAATAGTCTAATGACGGCCACTCAGACTGCTGGTCCCGCCCACTGCCACTCAAGAGTGTTCTCCCATTGGCAAAAACGTTATTTTGCTCAATCATCTGCTAATATGATTGGCCGGAAATGCCAGAATGGAGGAGTCGTTTCTTCACTCCTAACCCTCAGAGATGCTCACAAGTCATTTTTTGCAAGTCTAAGTCAAGTCTCAAGTCTTTGAGCTCAAGTCCAAGTCAAGTCTCAAGTCTCTTATGGATGAAGCGTTCTATCATCTGCTGCATGCCATCCAGTCTGCTTAGAACACTGCATAGCTAAAACCAAGGAATTCAAAGCATGTACTGTATTATCCTCACTCCTTTATCTATTAGCATACATTATCTGCATTGATTGGATGACATCAGTATAGATTTCCTTAATGTTAATGCACCAAAAATGTTTAATAAAAAATAAAGATTGTTCACAAGTCCCAAAACTCAAGTCCAAGTCAAGTCTCAAGTTTTTGAGGACGAGTCTCAAGTCAAGTCTCAAGTCACTGTGAGTGAGACTTAACACATTCACTGCCAGCCGTTTTTTTTTTTACTGTAGGTAGGTTCTGCCAGAGGTTTTTTTTGAGGATTCTGGCTCATCTTTCAAGACCCGAGGATTCTTTTCTGCTAAGATTTTGTGAACACACAATATCTCAAAAGAACTAATAGAATGTGTGCTTTCTCTGTCTAAAAGAGTTAGTTTGTGGAGTTAGTAGTTATGTAAGCATTAGCAGTTGAATACAGCATGGTTTCAGCGTCTGAAAAATTATTCTGAGATAAACGGCTTTTTGTGAAATTCGATAGAACAGTCACTTTAACCATTCATTTTTGGCATCAGTAAGACGTCAGACATCTAAACAATAGATTTGAACAGTAATTTCCTCCATAACAGCAGGAAACACCCCTCTCCTTCAAACTCCTCCCTCCGTGTGTGTTCTTCTTGGCTGCAGCGGGCGTGTCACAAGCTCGTTTCTGTTGCTGCTGTAACCTCGCGTCACCAGGCTCACTGCTTCTGCTGCTGCTGCCTGTCTGCTGGCGGCCGCTGTGCAAGTCTGGATGGGCTCGCTCGTTTCTTGTGGTTTCGGTTGAGAGCTTTGATGAAGCTTTTGCGATTCTGGTCTTATTTATGCTGCGTGTTTCAAAGTGTGTTCCACCCGTAATCTATTATGCAAATTTGCAATCCCGCACCGCCAGCAATCAGCGCGAAAACGAAAGCGTTTTCGCCAATCCATTTTCATGAGAATGGCTTCCTCACACTGCTTTTTGCTTGCCTTCCTCTAGTCTGGGAGAGCACTGTCGCCACTTAGTGGGTCGGTGGAATGGGTTGTACATGTTCGGTGGCTCCAATATTTATATAAGAGATGTAAAAGGGTTAGATGCACATCCCACGGTCAAAAAAAAAAAAATCATTTTTTTGACGTATTAATACGTCATTGGCAGTCAACCGTTGGATTTTTTTTGATGGATTAATACGTCATTGGCAGTGAACGTGTTAAGTGCGACTCAAGTCCAAGTCCCAAGTCCAAGTCCCCATCTCTGCTAACCCTAACCCTAATATGTACACAGTCTTGTACGCAGCACTTTTTTTCCCTTTCAATTTTTCGATGTTTTTTCAACTCTGAATCAAATGTTTTATGGTCACGATTCTCTCTCAGGCCAGTTGACTTGGTTCCAGGCTTCAGGGCGGGTTCACACCAGCCTTGTTTAGTCCGGTCTATCGGACCTTTCCCCTTTAGTACGGTCCATAGGGTCGGTGTGAACGCTCCTACTCGAACTCTGGTGCGGACTAAAAACCGTGCTCTGGTTCGCCTGTGAAAGGTGGTCTCGGTCCGCTCTCAAGCGAACTCTGGAGCGGCCCATTTCTGGTGTGAACCCCACCCGGACTAGTCAGAGGAAGCATGTGGTTTTTTGTGTTGATTTTTTTGGTTATTTCCTGTTTTGGAAGCTCCCGCTGAAGAAGAAGCTGCTTGCTAGCTGTAGCAGTTAGCTAGTTTATCTCGTCTCGTTACCAGCAACATCACAAACAGACAAAAATGACTAGTGGCATGGTTTGTTTACTTTTGCCCCGACAAATTGTATGGCCAATCCACGTTATTTCTGGCGGCCATATGATGCTTCCTTCTGCTGTCCTCTTCCCCCGTTACGTCTAGCTTGACACAACACAGCCCGTCTAATGTACCCGTCTGTAAACGGTGCAGCTGAGCTTATAAATGCCGACTTGTTCAACGAGCAACATGTTAGCGGATGTGATAGATAACATCATTAGGCTACATACCCAAAACTAGTGTTATTTTGTAACGAGCAAACTTTTAACGTCGGAGTTCAACAAGGAAATGCGATGCGAGGAGGCACCGGGAGGCACGCGCTGCAGTGCAGATTACCCCGCTAGCCGGGCGCTTCTCGCTCATACAGTGCAGAGTAGTATCCAGGCAGCGTCAAGCCAACAAGCGTAAACACACAGCTGCTCACGTTCTAGTCCGGATATTGCTCCCAGAATTATTTTACAGCGGAGCCTCACAAAAATAAGGTGGATAACAGAACGAGATTTCTGCCCACGTGACTTTGGTTCGTGTGGGCAGGACTAGTGTATTTTGGTCTTGTGAACGCAAACGAACCAGCTGAAAAACGAAACAATGTATCATCCTCTTCTCTGGCCCGAACCAAGGACCCGGACTTTCTGGTGTGAACCCGACCTAAAACTCTTTAGATGAGGATTTTTCTAAACGTGAATTGAGAAAAATGAATGGGGAAATACAACGTCACGTGACTGTTGAGCTCTATTTGCAAGGCCCTGGGTGCCCCCCCCCCCCCCCACACACACACACACACACACACCAGATCCACGTTTCTCAAATGGGGGTACGCACACCCCTAGGAGTATGTGGTGGTACTACAGAGGGTACTTCAGAGAAAAAAGAGGAAATGGAAATATGTAAAAATAAATCATGAAAATATTTTGGGTTTTTGAAAATATATATTTTTAGACCATCATAAGATTTAAAATGTGAATTAGAACTATACTTCTAAAAATACTTAAAATTTGTACTACTCAGTCCATCAGGGGTGAGGGCATGATCTTTTTTGCCAAACAGTAATCAAGTGCACATTTCGTTGCAGAGCACTTTTCTACTTATGAAATCGAATTTCTCTTAAGAAACTAACACCAGCGATTGTCCGACCAATGAGAATTTGGTCGGACTGGAGCATATCGACCAAACGACCAGAAGATGTCATCCTTAGTTTTTAGAACCCTATTACTCCAAATAGAGAAAAAACATTTTGACCCTCACTCTACAAAATAATGATTAGTGAGATTTAATATTTGGGCTTTCTTCATCATTTATGTACATCTTCCACCAGGAGAAAAATTTACCAAATTAAAAGTTGAGCAGGCAAAGTTTCTCGAGAAATTGGTTGATTTTACACAAAATGACCCTACATACAGCGGTCTTGTACACATGCGGTCATGTGGTCACTGCAGCTAGTTCTCACAGCAGCCAGGGCAAACACAGGTGTAAATATCAATAATAATGGTTCATAGATGATCATAGATAATTTGGCACTGGAACATCGAAAATCAAATCAAATGGAACCATCATTAATGTTATTAGTAACACCTGTGTTTACCCTGATAGGATGCGTCAAATGGCTGCTGTGAAAAAAGTCTACTAGGTGTGAAGTAGAGCAAGTATGACTTACAAGACATTTAAAATGATGTACACACACACACACACACACACCAAAAATAGGCAGCCAGGTGCCATTATAGGGCTGAGAGGATGTAGGTTTTCGTTCCAACCTAAGGTGATTTTGCTGATTAGTTTCTCCTTTCTGGTTGAAGGTTTGTTAATCAGTGTAATCTCCTGATGCAGTCTTTGGCTGGAGACTATTGGCTCTACATAGCACATGGTTGCCTATCACTGCATTGCACAACCACAAAATCCCCACTATTATATTGGCAGCCATCACACACACATACACTACAGATTTATTTTTTTATCTATGGCACCACCGGTCCACTAGTAAAACAGGTGAGGTCATGTGACACATCATGACCAAAATAGAAAATGAGACACAAAAAGCCCTGCACTCTGCTTTCCAGGGACATGTGCCTGGGACCTTTAAATATTTCCCCTGTCCGCCACTAGGGGTCGGGTACCCTGCCATGTGCCTCTTCTGCTTGAAAGGGGGATTTAAATTTCTCAAGCTGTCAATCAAATGACCGACCATAACAAGCTCGTTGTTCCCTCCCTCCCTCCCACCCACTCACTCACTTTCCAATAAATATAACCACGGGGGGGGGGACACGACAAAATACAGAAAGATGTATAACCAACGGTCCGTGAACAACTTGAAATAATATACTATTTTAAATTAGGATATAAACTAGACCTTTTCCCCAAATAACTCGTATATGGTTGCCAAACAATAGACATTTCCTGGTAAAAGGTAACGTTAATAAGTTTAATGAACATTGGGGTGTAGTGGTAAATACAGAGGTGGGTAAACTATCCAAGGTGAGTAGTTTACCCACCTTGTTTACCCTAATTTGATTTATACAGTTGATCTGAAAATAGGTGAGTAAACCATCATCAGCCTCATTTCAAAGGGGTGAAAACTGCGTTTACTTGCGTTTATCCTCCACTACACACCGCTGATCTGTCCTGGTTGGCTTCTTGCCTTTACCTTGAATAACCTAATGTTATCATCAGCCATACTTTCAGCTTGTATCCGCACACTATGGCTGCTAAAGTGGCCCGTCAAATAAAGTTACAACACAATAAGGCAGGATCTGACCAAAATGCAGTCTTTGCAGATCTTGATTGAGCCAATCGGTGAGATTGACTGACACAGCTCGACAATCCTGGATAGATCCGCATATTTCTAACTACTTGCCCCGAGGCTCAATAATTGTCAACATAGTTACAAAGAGCAGGTCCGAGTCACACATGTAACATAGTGACCACACAGTGAAACAAATCCAAGACAATCTCAGAAAATGAAACGCTACTTTCTTTCGCCAAGTCGTGTCAATAGACGCTTTAAAACCCCCGTCGCCCACCGCTAGCTCGTTAGCAAGCTAAGTTAGCTAGCAGTCAACACCGCTCAGGAACCGTCGCCTTTCTTAAATAAACGTTGAGTGTTTGTCCCGTCAAATGGCCTACTTGCCTAGAGGAGAATATAATCTACATACCTGCCATGGAACCAGTCTTTACAGATGTCGCATTCGATCATAAACCGGCTCACATCGTAGGGCTGCCGGCAGACACAGTACAGCGGGACCGCCGCCATCTTCCTACTGTCCCCAAACAACGCAGGAATGAAGCGGGGCGGGGATAACCCACCGCCCGGCGGAAACAGTCGAGGAAAGAGCCGAACACACGCGAAACCCACCGGTCTAGGCAACCCCACATCTGACGTCAATTTCCAAATTATTCATTTCCATCTGGTTGTAGGCGCACACCAACAAAAGACCCAAACTTTTTCCAACAAAGAAATTACATAATGGTCTTGTCATGGGTAAAGTCTGAAGTATTGTGATCAACCCAGACTGATTAAGTTAAACCAGGGAGGCCTTATAAGAGGGACTAATTAGCCTATGAATATATTACAAGGCTACATCTCTGAATTGACATATTGCTAATATGTCAATTCAGAGATGTAGCCTAAAATTAAAGATTTACTTTAAACATGACTTCTCGTGAGTTTCAGAGGGTACAGTATGTGCATTTAAGTTAACCTATCTCCAAACATGCAGCCTGAACATTGGCTTATCAGTGACCTATAAACACAGATGATAAAAAGTAATGTATAGGCTAAATGTGTCACACAGTCCAAAGCTGCCCTCTCAGCAGAAAAAGTAAAGCAATTTAGGAGGTAAGCTAATTTTCATAATGCTTTCAAACCTCTTCCATGAGAAGTGTGACACTGAAAACAGTTATCTTCCTGTATGGCAATTAGACATTGCAGAATAGGACAAAAACCAAAAGACAAAAATTCACCCCTGGTATGTCTCCATGGAGCATGTCTGACATGCCCTACGTGCTTGTGTGGTGAATAGCAATGGGGACCACCGCCCCACAGCTTGATCTGTGAGCTGACAGCACCCATCCCCCCACACACCCATCTGTGCTGCTCTGCATAGGCAAGCAGGCTTGCTGCATGCAGGGACTCACGTAGGGAGGGACTCATAGCATTTGCACCTACACAGGAGACACACGTGATTCAATTGGTTCATCTGCAGATATCTCAGCATTGTTTTGTTGTTCTTGTGCATGCTCAACTGCAGTGAGGGGAAAACATATTCTTTGCACACTGATTATAGAGGTCTGCACTATAGGGTTGTATGTAACAGATCATTATCATCTCTTCACGTTAGGTTGTGTCTATTTTCAGCCTGAGCAGTATAGAACTTTATGGTGTGCAGGGAAGGAAAGATCCACCACAAGAAAAAAAATAACATTGCATGCCTGCAAATACCCCTCATTGAAGTTAATTATCCCTTGTATGTCAGCGCTCCTTATGATGGTAATGTCACTCACTGTTGATTGATGGATGGTTGTAAACAACTTGTGTTCAACATCGGTTACAATATCATATAGGCTATGTATGAAAAACAATGTATTAGTAGTAGTAGTAAAAAAAAAAGGGGGGGGGGGGCTGACATAGTTTGTGTCCATGCTACCAGATTAACAACATCAAAACTCAGCTGACACCCACAACTGTTTTTCCCACTCTCAGCATTGCACTTTGTCACTATCTTTACACCAATAAATAAATAAATAATGCAAAATAAATAATTTGTCTTTTCTAGAGCCCTGTAAGAATGTCCAGCTTAATGCGATAGCAGTGGTTCTCAAACTTTTTCATGTAAAGGAAGCATAACCGGACACAAATTAGACCACAGACCCCAATTTTATTAAATTTTGTCCCAGGGTCCCCCATCACCATAAGATTTTGTGATGACCCTCCCACTCTCCTGACTCTTGCAGGAGCCTGGTGTTGGGGTTGTTAGGCTGATTGGGCTCGGTGCACTCATTGGCCTAGGAGACCATTCAGTCTCTCTCTGTCCGGACAACTCACACTGGTTCAGATACCTACAAGTCAGAAACTATGTTCGATCCAAGATTTGTGGTTTTGAAATTATCCCAAATGAACATGCTTTTTGATATTTTGTCAATCCCCCCTCACTCCAGGCATCTTATCTCTAGATTTGTGTGTCTGTTTGATGACCGTGTCAGAGCTCCCACTGAGAGGATTAAGGAGGCATGGCAGGAGGAACTTGGTGTTGACTTGTCTGAGGTTATATGGGACAGGAGTCTGTCTCTGTGGTTCAACTCTGCTCAATTAACAGCAGACACCAGCTGCTCCAATTTAAGGTCACTCATCGTCTTCATTATTCCAAGTCCAGGTTGCACAAGATCTACCCTTCTGTCTCACCACTATGTGATAGGTGTCAGGTGTCAGAGGGTACACTATCCCATGCTTTTTGGTTTTGCCCTTCACCTTCTGGATTTTGGGCCAAAAATATTTGATTGATACTCTAAGGCCTATAAAATAACACTTGCCATCTTCAGCTGCTTGGAATCCTCTCTACCCCTCAGTACGGCTGTGCAGCAGTCTCTGACGCAGGGGACGACTGTCGCCAAGAGACTCATTCTGAAGGAGTGGAAGTCTTCCTCTCCACCTTCTTTTAAGCTGTGGCTGACAGACATGGTCTCGGTTATACGTATGGAGAGACTCCGGTTCCTGAGGACCAATTCTCTTGTGAAATTCTTGACTATCTGGGACCCGTTTCTGGCCTACTTAGACGAGGTTGAAAGCGACAAGTGACTTGCACAGCTGACTTTTCATGGACACCTTGCATGGGATCCCACGCACATCTCTTACAAGCACAATAAGCACTTCACGCGGCTGACAACACAACGCTGTAACATTGGAATGTTGATGATATATGTATATTTTTGTTTTTGTTTTATTTTGTTATGTTTTGTCTGAGCTTGTTTGTGTTTCCCAAGTTCTGAAAATTGTAAAAAAAAAAAGAAAAAAAAGAAAAAAAAGAAGCAAAATCAAGGTGATGACATCACAACAGGAAATTGGACATTTCTTCAACACACAATGCACTCAAACGGAGTAGAGGGACAACTGTCTTTATAAAAGAGACATAAAATTAACTCTTTTAGACTGTTGGTTTATTATCATTATGGTAGCCTACATGATATTTCCATGATATCACAATATTCCTGGTCTTATTGTGTCTGTGGTAGGCAGTGTTGGGGGTAACTCATTACAAAAGTAACATATTACATGTAATATATTAGTCTACTTTTAGCAGTAACTCAGTAATATAACTTATTACTAATAAGATTTGAGTAATATTATACCAGTTACTTTGTCAAGTAACACAAGTTACAAATTGAGTTACCTTTTTTTTTTTTTTTTTATCAAAGCACATACGGTATTTAAATAAAGATACAATCATCTCCTAATCAAATTGTATGTTTTTATGCAAATAACCACGATAGATGACAATAACAAAGAAAAGGATAACATTTAGAATTTTGGACAGTTTGGACTGAGTTCAAGACGGTTGCAATTATTTTTCGGGATGTTCCGGGGCGGCGATGTCATTCTGCTACTGTTGTTATTTTGGTGAAAGTAATGCAAAAGTAGTGTAATAAGTAATGAGTTACTCTACACAGACAGTAATATTGTAAAGTAACTTATTACCTTCAAATGAAGGTAACTATGTAGTATATTACATCTTGAAAGTAACTTGCCCAACACTGGTGGTAGGCATATTGATTAGTGAGTTTATCCTAGGCTATTGTTCTTAATGCTGTTTTAACTATGGTTAGATGGTTTTCAGGGAATTGTGTATAGAAAACAGTTGGAACCTAGCTTATGTCCTGTCAGTTATTGTACTAGCAAACACTGCAACAGGAAATAAGCTGGGGGAAATTTAGAATGTTTATAAATGTTGTTGAGTTGAAATCATCTATACACAGTAACATCATAAGTTTATTGACACTTTATTTTGTAAACACTATATGTACGTGTACCTGTCCCTATTCAAATAAACAAATAAATGAAATGAAATGAAACCCCAAGGCTCCTGCAAGACAAGGCCAGGAGATTGGGAGGGTCGTCATACTTTTAGATGTTTTATTAGGCTACAGAAAGTGTATAAAACCCATGACCAAAATAGTAATCGTGTTACTTATGGTTGGAATTCTAGTGCAAATAAATGATTCCCCTTTTTGCTGTGGACCCCCGGGGGTCCCCGGACTCCACTTTGAGAACCACTGCATAAAGCAACCAAAGTATTCTATTCTATTCTATTCTATTCTATTCTATTCTATTCTATTCTATTCTATTCATCAAACTACCTGCTCTCAGTGGTTCTTCTGAAAAAGGGCTACATTTTGTTAGTGTTAAAGCGCCACCTGGTGGAATGCTGAATGACACAGGTGCGGAGCGCGCACAACCAGCGCGCATGCAAAGTGACGTCACGATTTACCCAAACAAGGAAACGAGTAACATGTATGTTGTTGTGTCTGACACAGCTGCTGTTAATACTTGAATATGGATGCCATTATTCACTTTATGGACGAGAACAGAGGTAAGAGACAAGTGTTATAAAGAGCACTGATTGAGGTGTGTGTTCCTCTTAACGTTAGCTACACGGCTAAGTTAGCTGTCAGTAGTACCATTATGAAAAATCACTATAATATTCTCATAGGATTAGTATGACTATGTCATATGGACGGTATTCATTCTTAACGCTACCTTTATAGTAACCCTATCATGCATGTTTATCTCTCCCCCTGTCTCTCTCATATTGTCTTACTGTAATGTAATAACGTTAGTGTTCATTCATAACTGGATTCTATTGTACTTCATATTTAATTTTTTATTTTATTTAATATAATATTTTAATCTCCTATGATATCACTGTAATATTCCTAACTTAT
>NW_028150860.1:0-12500 GCF_964638095.1 Poromitra crassiceps | reverse complement strand
TGCCCAGGGGTTTGTGTCATTACTGGGTGTGTTTTATTTATTATTTAGGAGTCTGGTGGCCTGGGGGATGAAACTGTTCCTCAGCCTGCTTGTCAGAGTTTTTGGGGTTCTGTATCTCCTCCCTGATGGTAGCAAGGAGAACATGTTGTTGAGTGGGTGGGTTGAGTCTTTGACAGGCTTTCGATGGTGCCTCTCTAGAAGTCTTTGAGTATCTTGGGTCTCAGCCCAAACGTCTTTAGTCGCCTGAGACCGTGCAGGCGTTGATGGGCCTTTTTGGCAACGGACGTGGTGTGGCTGGTCCAAATGGAGAATGAGAGAGAAGTCGAGAGACTGACTGACTGACTGACTGACTGAAATAGAAAAACCTGTGTGTTCCTCAGGAGCGTGTGATCAACCATGCAGCTGGCAGCCACGGCGTCTCTGGCATCTTCTTCAAATACGACACCAGCTCTCTGATGGTGACGGTCAGGGAGCAGCATATGCCGCTGTGGCAGTTCCTGGTGCGGCTGTGTGGCATTATCGGGGGCATTTTCTCCACAACAGGCAAGTCTGCTTTCCACTCACATCGAACCCTGCAAAAAATATCCATCTTAACAAGCCATTTAATTCATTCATTTTGACTCTCAAAAGGTGAAAATTAACTGTCAATAGGGTGAGATAATTTTGCTTGTTTACAACTTATTTCAAGGTGTGTCATTTCCTTGATAATAGTGGAGTGATATGGCATGTTCTGCCTTCTTTCAAGACACTTGTTTTCAGAAGATTCTTGAAACAAGTGAAACTGCACTAGAAACGGAGACCTTTAATATTAGAGATGCCCCACTCCAGGCTCTGCCAATTGTAAGAAATTGAACTCTTCTGGTCTCCTAAATGGGCATGATTATCAGCTTGTGATTGGCTGTCTGTCATTGGTATGAAGCTTTATTGGATGACCAGTCTCCTCCTAAGTGGCAGTGGTGAAACCTCCATGGCACAGATACAGGAAGTGACTGGAGTTTGGGGTGTCTCTATCTATATAAGGTCTCTGCTAGAAACAAGCAGAGTCTCATTGGCAGAATCTTTACTTCGTTTTCAGATTGAATATGAGACCTAATGATTTAAGATTCAACATTTTTTGCAGTGTGCTTTGCCATATGCACCCAATTTATCCAATTAATAATTTACATAAGAGAAAGGTATCTTGAATTAAAATTCATCCAATCCATCCTTCCCTGTCGTTTCCCTTTCCTAGGCATGCTCCATGGCTTTGTTGGCTTCTGTTTCAATGTCGTCTGCTGTCGCTTCAGGCTGGGAGCCTACAGGCCCAGAGAGGTGAGTCCTGACGCTATGCACAACACACACGCTCCTATCCGGCACAGTGATCAGGCTATTTATCAGTGGTTCTCAACCTGGGGGTCAGGAGTCGGGACCCCCCAGGGGGTTGTGAGATTATTTTGAGGGGACACAGGATGATTGTCAAAAGAGAGAGAAAAAAATAGGAAATTATTTTTCTCCCATGATGATTACTCTCCTATACCAATGGTTTAATGTATTATGAAGCTACATAAAGTATAAAAAGGATTTCACTGAGTGAGTGAAATCTTTTTTTGGGGTCGCAGCTCAAAAAGGGTGAGATCCATTGATCTACATTACTGTGAGAAATATTTCTGCTAAAGATCAGAATAAATTATGTCAAAAGAATATGTATAATGCATGCTAACCTGTACCAAGATCAAATCAACAGTGCTATTACTGCACTATCTCTGTTTCCAGGCTGTGCAGCCACACAACCAGATGAATAATCACCAAACCCCTCTGCTGGCTGATGATGCCCCTCAGGAGTAGCTGGACCTTGTTCCATCACTGCACGGTGACCTGTTTGACTGACTAACAGCTAACTGAATGAATGAATGATTACTGAGTTTCACTGCTTTGTCATTCCAGTGGAATTCCATGTTATTTATTTTTCTTCCACTTTCAGAAGTATTGTGAACTGGTTTGCTAAAGGCCAACTCTACTACATGTCATGTCATGTGTTTTTTTTACTGCAAAAGGTAAAGCTGATCTACAATATATTGCAACATGTTATGTAAGATTGTCAATTATGGTTTGTACACTGTACCATTCACTTGATTAATAGTGGACTCTGCATCTGTTCATATGTGGTGCTGTAGAGATAGAGACATTGTATATTTCACTACAGACCTTTGGATAATAATGCATCATCCGTGCCCTATGAGCAGTTCTTTTATTTCTTTTGACATTATTGCCTTTATATGCCATGTGATGGTGTTTGTGTCTTTGGAAATATCTCAGGCTTTCTGTTCCATTTGCTGTAGTAACAGATGATGAAGTTTGAGTAGACGAAGTTACAAGTTCATATGAATGGCCTTCAGGATTAATGGATGGCCTTCAGAATTAGTCAATCAGTCAAGTGTGCAATGGACCAAAAAAGTCAAATTTGAACAAGATGATCATAAATCTCAGCCTATATAAAACACAAAGGGACTTATATAAAACTGGGTTCATACAGTCACTTGTATTATATTTAGGCTTTTTGATTCACTGGCATTCATTTTCAGCAAGTCTCTTTATGAGTAGCTTGGGACTGAGGAGAGAGATGAGATCATCTGAAGACTGCAAACAATGTCAGAATAAGCTATATCAAACGTTCTGGAATATCATAAATTATATGGATGTTGTTTACAATGTGTGTGTTTTTTTAAACCTTTATTCAGGGGAAGTCTGAGAGCAATGCTCTGTTTTTCAGGATCGCCCTGGTCACATTTACACCTGAAAGCTGACCAGTACAGCCACAGTCTGATCTGCTGGCCACTGAGCAGCTACAATGGAGCAGTTTGGGTTAAGACAGTATGGCAATCCATCGGTTAAAGACAAAGAAACAAAAAAACATGAGTCTTGGGAGATTAGGGTTAAGGGCCTTATTCATCAAGGGTACCTATTTTATAATATCTAGCATTGCACACTGCAGAGAGCAAGGTTTATTCTGTAAGCAGTGCCAATGATGTCAAAAATGTCTTAAATAGTGTCTTAGTTTTGGTATTCCTCTCTCCACAAACCATGTGAATCACATATATGTAACTGCAACTGCCTGTAGGAAGCATTTCTTAACTTTTTATCTTATTTCTACACAGTATATTCATTGCTTCTCGAAGCCAGTTTACCAGTCAGGTTAAAGAAATTGCATTTTAACAAGAACAGTTCTTCCCCAATCAGGGATTGAACCAACCAACAAACTGTCAGGTAGTGAAGGATAAACCAACTGTTCATTCTGCTGAGCTACTTCTGAGCATACATGAACTCCCCTTCATCATCTTATTTCCACAAGGGTTCACACTACTGATAACAATAACATGAGTGAGGGGTTAGAACCAGCAGCCTTCTGCACATCGACTGATCTCTGAACTACAATAGCCAAAGATCTCTTCCATCTCATTCATCAGCTTATTTTTGAGTGCTCAAATGATTGGCTGTATTACTGCATCGCTGACCAACAACCACATTGCTTGTGCCTTACAATCAGCTTATCCACTGGTTGTTACTGTACCTCAGTGGTTCTCAACTGGTCTAGGCTTACGACCCACATTTTTCCTAGTCATTAAGTCGCAACCCAAATTTCAGATTCCTCAATGTCTATACGCTTTTTAAACCAGTTTAAACCGGTCATGCTCGCAGCAAGCAGGCCATGTTTGGTACCAATGGATTTCTTAGGCCTTCTAGTTTCAGAGGATACAAGTATCTTCAATCTGGCTTTAAAAGTGAGCTCACTACAGCCTCTGAAAGACAGCAATGTTGGCCACAGACACCGGCGTTCTCAAAGAGGAACTTTTTTTCATACACACACATCCGCGATCCACTCAAAACGGCCCCGCGACCCACTTCTTCCCACCATTTCTTAACATGAAAGGAGTGAATCCTTAATAGTTTGATTTCCCGGGCCGTCTCAGCCTTTGTGCTTTACATGCACTCCGAATTTCCAATAAACACCAATCACCTGCTTTCATAATTTTGGAAGGTCCGGAATTGATGAACTACGAAGTTCACCATGAAGGGACTCGAACCCTCAGTCTTCCGATCCAACGTCAGACTCCTTTTCCATTAGGGTACCTTCTTCATTTGCCACTAGAAAAAGGTTTTTGTTATGAATCTTTTCAGGATCAGAAATTTTTTGTCCTCATCGAAACCTTTATTTATTTATCGAAAGACCTCAGTGGAACGCGTCGGGTCACTTTTTGTGTTAATTTCTTATGGAAAGAACTCTACATGGTGAGGTAGAAGATTGTTAAGTTGAACGGACTGCAGCACACTGGCACATTTTGTTCTCTTCTAGTTTATTTCAGTTTTGCCAAGCAGACTTGAATGAAGTGTTTTCAGTGCAGGGAAGAAGAAAGAAAAAAAAGGGTGGTCTAACATTTTTTGTGAAATGACACTAGAAAAATGAGATGAGATGGCGTTAAGTGTGGCCATTCATTAGAGACATAAGCGTAACTCCAGCTTGGGGTCTACCAACAGTGCATCAAACAGCAGAGACGGACACACAGGAGAGTGAACTCCACAACAAGCATTTTGGTTCATCGTCCCTTTCTGAAATCAAGAGGACAGTCACCAGCTCACTATGGTTACACCACAGATGCAGGCTTTTTGCATGAACACATTTAATCCCTTTTTCTCCCATAAAGGCTCATCATTGTATGTACTGTACTTGTATTCTGTTAAGAGTCGAGACTTGTAACACAATACAATACTGTACATCCATCTCTTAATTGTTTTAGTAAAAAAATCTGACTTGCCTGTCCCACGTTAACACTTTTGGTAGATTCTATGGGAAGCTGTGGTGGGATCCTGTGAAGATGCTCACCAAGCAAAATCAACAGTCAAATACATTTTTTGGTAGTCTATAAGAATAATATATAAGTTCAACTATTTACAGATCTTCCAAACTCTGATGTATTCTTATTTATATATAATACACCGCCAAGGTCTACCATGTATGTCAGACTAGCCTTTGACGCAAGTATTTATAAAGATGTAAAAGTAGTAAACTTAGTTTCAGTACAAACTGCTGTACAAACAGGCAAAAAGTGGATGAGCATTAAAACAAACAAGGTTTATGTTCAAAGACACACTGATATATACTGTTTTTGATAGTAACTCAATGAGCCCCAACAGTAGGAAAGGTGGTAGATCTGTATGGTCGGATATTTCTAGAAATACAGTTCTCTTGTCAAAATGGTCAAAATTTAATAGCCAAGTTTCTCTCAATCTTCACTGGATTGGCCTTGAAATAGATAAAAACCACCAGTTAGTGCCACCAGTAGTACTAGTAGTAATAGATTTGGATATCACCGGAGTAAAAAAAGAAAGAAAAAGAAAAACAAGAAGAAGATAAAAAGGAATTGACAGAAATTACCCTCCAATGGAGCACTGACATTATTTCAAGTATGCAAACAAAATCATCACAATTATCAAGGCAATGATTCAAGAGGATGAGCTGGGGAAAAATACAGAAAAGTTACACAAAAGGCTTATTGTTGCATATATAATCGGCCACTTTGAGGAGAAGACGGTGGGTAGAAATCGAATGACGACACTCAGATGTGGACACAATTTGGTGTTGGGGGTCAGTGCGGGTTCTGACGAGAGATTTTCCAAACTAAACAAATACATTTCGTGGCTAGTAGACCTCGCTCTCCCTTTCGAGTGATTGGCCCCCGGCGCAGCCCCCGCCTGCTTGTCCAGACTAAAAGGAGGACCTGCATTGTCCCTTCATGGACGGTCAGTTCCCGGTGTCCCGCTGAGGCCCAAGGGCTGTGGTCTGTGGCGCGAGGCGGCTCAGTTGGTCAGTGTGCTGGATGCTCGGAAGTAGGAGAGGAACTTGAAGCACAGGCTGACCACGAAGTACCAGATGTTTCTGGCCATCTGGGAGCGGGCGATGAACACCCTCCAGATGAAGACCAGCAGCAGCGTGTTGAAGGTGTAGCGGATGTTCCTTAGCCTGGGGGAGGGAGACAGAGAGAGGTAAGAATATCTGAAGGGCCAGCTTACACTAACAGGCAAAAGTTTGGACAGGAAACACCATATATTTCTTTATTTTTTCCTATTTTCCACATTTTAGAATAATAGTAAAGACATCAAAACTATAAAATAACAAATGGAATCATGCAGTGACCACAAAAGTGTTAAATAAATGTAAACTATCTTATATTTTTGATTCTTTAAGGCAAGAAACACTACAGGTGAATAGGGCATTTTTTTAACTAAAAGATATCACCATGAAACCTCCCCAGTTGATTATTTACATTAAAGGGATAGTTTACTAGAGAGAGAGAGCTCTGGAGGCTGCTGCTTCAGAGCGCCGGGTCTCGATACACGGTGTGCTCAGCGTCCAGAACGCTTGACCTATTTCAGTTAGTGTATGGAACTAGCTGATAGGACCCCACTTCAAACAAACCGAACTATCCCTTTAAGACAAGTTTTCTGAAAATTTACATTCAAATATGTAAATGAGGCATTATCTAATAAATGGGTGCTAATTTGCATACATTTCCAGAACAGACATGTCAAGTCAAGTCAAGTCAAGTTTATTTGTATAGCCCTAATTCACAAGCATGTCCCAGAGGGCTTCACAGAAAATGGGCTCTATCGTTGCATCGGCGTATAAACTGCGTTTAGTGCCAGGCGCAGCCTAGATTAGTGGGTGTGGACCAGCGCACTTGATATCTTGGTGTTGGCGCAACAGGTGGCCTTAATCATTATAACCACGCCTTTAAGCCTAAAATTATGCACTATCTGCTCATTGGGGAACTGCAGTAAACGAATCACATGCTTCACTTTTCAGCTCCAATTCCACGGAGCGATCCAGTCCGGCTTCAGAAAAGCTGAGGGCTCTGATCTCCCCCCCTCCCTTTTATCCCCTCTTGTCTGTCTCCATATATAGGCTATTATTCCATATTATTCTCAAACCAATCTAACTGCAGTTTAAATACTGCAAGCATGTAAATACGCTACATTATACCAAGAGCAAAGTGAAAAGAATGTTCTAAACGCATCAGCTAGAAAAATATAGCCTATCCATATGATGAGATTAATTAGATTGGTGAAAGTTTGTCCAGAATGATATCGTTTTGCTACCCTTTCTTCTCCCCTGCTGCACAGGTAGGATGATGCACATAAATATAGCCTACATTATGTAAAGTCATTGCATAAATGTGTTTTTATTGTAAAACTAAAATGTGAAGTAGAGCCAATTTATTGGAGCGGACATCACAGTAGGACATGACAGTAGAACCGCGTTACACTGTCACTCATCTAAATCACGTTAAATCTACAAGGGATATATATAGCCCCAATATCACATATATGTTTCACATAGGGTGGTGTTTTCATTTCGATGTTTTATTTGGTCCAATATTGAAATGTTCTACAATTGCAGGTTGTGTTACCATTACACATTATTTAGATCTACCTTTATATCTATTTCGGCTCATTTGGTTGCTATTTATTAGCGCATTTGGTTGCTATTTATTAGCGAAATGGATTAGCCCAATGCATGCTGGGAGATTTCACATGCCAGGCAGTGAACTTACAACTTCTTTTTTCTATCAGACGTGTGTTGTGTCTGTCTGAGCGAGGGAGTCAGAGAGAGAGAGTCGTATTGTGCCTGTCAGACTGATGAGCATGCAAGAGAGAGGGAGTGACACAGAGAAGGGTGACAGAGGAGAGGCAGAGGAGCGCTCCGCGCAACTGGCGCACTGAATAGGCCTGGTTTTCAAAAGCGCAAAGCGCTAAATTTACGCCAGGTGGGAAGATATCATTAGGCCAGTATTTAAGGCCGAAACGCCGAAACGCCCATTCTCGCCCATTCTGGGACTGCGCCCGGCCCAGTTCGCCTAAAGCGCATTTGGGGGTCTAAAGCCATGTTGATATCTTCCTGAAGCAGGCGCAAGGCACGTTTTTTGCGTGTAAGGCCAGTTTTTGCGCCGAAGGCCTGTGGGAGAATAGGGCCCCACATGTCAAGCTAATTCTAGCTGACACAACAGTAGCAAATTACAGTAGTAAACATCCTTTTGTTGACATATTAGAGCCAAAGGTTTTTACTGAGGGAATTTTGCATATCCCTTTTTATCACTCCATAAATCAGACAATACTGTCAACAGTCATACAAATAAAATACAAATCCATTTTCGCCATGTTTTTAGGAATAAAATGTTATATAAATCAGGCTATGATTGAATGAAATAATGTATGAACAAACCCCTCTGTAAAACATTTAGAATATAGATAGGAATAAAACTGGAAAGTTTGGTGCATGCAAGTGCTACTGAAGTGGAGATTTCTGTCTCAGAGTATGAGAAAAAACATTTTGAGAAAACGCCTTTGGATCAAAATTGCTGAAAAACATATCACATTCAGGTGTATCCAGACTTTTTTACTGGCAGTGTATATGAAGAAATGCAAAATCCTCACTACTCACTTCCTCAGATGCTGCCTGGCAGCAGGAATCTCAGACATGTCTTCATTGAGGACGTACTTCTTGGTGCCGATACAGTAATTCTCGATGTACTCCGGCCAGTTCAGCTGGCGCACATCAAAGTTAAACGTCTGCAAGACAGGAGGCAGAGATGGGAGGCTGTTGAGACAAGGGCACGACTAAAGTTTCTGTTGTCTGTTGAAAATGTCTTGTGGTATTACAATCAATGCTTGAAATCCCACACTCAGTCTGTAGAGGGAGCAATAGGCTTACTACTGCTATTTTAATGCAGTATATTCCCAGCGAGCAGCAGGCAAATTCCCTAAGCTGGCTGCTTTCTCAACCATACCAGGGTCAAATAGTACACACAAATATTTCTGTGTTTGCTTTAATCTGCTTATAGTATCAGATGAGGGGCTTATCTCCATTCATAGTGTCAGGTGAAAAGGAAGAGTCCACTCGCTAATACTTTCCTGTAATTCTCTCAACTTTCCAACACTCTCTGACTTGTCTTATGTGATGGAGCTGGAATAGGTATCTGTCAGCACTGTGGGCCATGTCAGGCCTGTGTGTGGATGAACCTACCTTCCTGTCCTCTGGGGTGAGCTGGCTCATCAGCATGGCCATATTCTCAGAGTTCCACTCCCAGTCCTGGTTGCTGAAATACTCCAGCAGGCCAATGGCCTTGTGGAGACGGTTAAAGATACGCATCATCCTGGAGAGAGAGCGTGAGAGAGAGACACAGAGAGGTCAGTCAGAGGTTACACCACAATGGACCTTATGGTAATCCACTTTAGATTTTCAGCGCAGCAGGAGGCAGCAAGTCTTACTGGGGCTTCTGTCCAGTGAGGCGCAGGTAGAGGTCATAGATGAGGGCGGGGAACTTGTGGCTAACCAGGATCCAGTACTGGTTGATCAGGTAGTTGGAGGTGATGTTGGCATTGGGCCTGCGGAAGGCCTGCTCCAGGGGGTTCCTCTTGAAACTTGACATCACATGGTGCTCTGCAAGGGGCGCATGGATGAAGAGATGGATTACACAATAAACTAGTGTTTTTACTTGATTGAAGGCTTTCTAGTAAAGGCTATAAATGCCAACGCAATACTAGATGCACTGAAATAAAAGATGGTCATTCATAATAAATAGCAGAATTTGAACAGTCGCTCGTAGTTCACATGTTTATTTATAAGAATCAGTCATCAGAAACAGTGAAATAGGCAGATTCCTGACTTCCAGGAGCCGCGGCTGACGTTCATAATACATGTAATGTGATTTGACCTCGAGTAGCCTATGGATTAGCAGGCAGACGCAGTCACAGCATGATCTTAGCCACCAGGCAGCACAGCTGGCCCCTCCTCCCAGCGTTCGGCAGCATTCACCCACAGATAAAAGGAGGGAGCCACGTGACCTTCACACATTACATCACACGCAGCCCGTACTGCAAGTTGCCATGGCAACCGATGTGTAGTGGTTGCAGGGGCCACGTTGACCAGATCCGAGGTGACAGCCAGATGTGGCCCAGCTGCCTGCGAGGATCACCATTAACCTTCAGCTGCCCTCCAAGAGACGGCCCACTAAGGCTATGCTGTGCTTGGGTACAACACTTTGCCAGAGACAGCAACAAGGTGACAAGGTGCCGGCAGCTGGTGGGACTCAGAACCACTCGAGCACACAAATGGCCTGGATACTCCTCCCACCTAAACTGTCTCTGTAATTACACATCCAGGAGGCAACTAGGCTCCACCCCCCCCCCCCCACCGTGAGTGCATCTACTGTTATTTGGTCTCCGCTGATCCTCTTGTTCTTGATTAGCTTCCTTCCTAGCTCTTATTTGGGCCAGTGAGATTAGTGTGCCCTATCCCTCTTTAATAACTGAATTGAATTGCAGTGATGGGGCTTAATCCCGCTACAAGCCATCTGGTAGCAATTTCCACGGTCAAGGGAGCATATTTGCTAATCTGAGAGAGAGCGAGAGCAGGGGAGAGAGAGAGAGAGAGAGAGAGCGAGAGCAGGGGAGAGAGAGAGAGAGAGAGAGAGAGAGAGAGAGAGAGAGGGTCCCCTGTCGCCCTGCTGTGTTTAACCACAGCCCTCTAATCTCAACGCCCTCGATGACCGCTGGGATGGAAACAACAGTTCTCATTCTCCTTGTGCGTTTTCACCACTTGTATTTATCATACGCTCAAATAATAAGAACAGATGACAGATCATGCTTCCACCACAACATCAACACAAACACTACTGAAATACTCATTCGATAAGTCTCTAAAATTCAGAAACAGTATGTCTCTTTCTAAATTCAATGAGATTCAAAATTGTATATATATATAAGCGGTAAGATATACAGAACCATATTTTCAGATCTGCTTACAGTAATGACATATATTTTGGGGTAGTGTGTCTCACTAATTCCCTCCAATTTGTTAAATTCGTCTTCTGCCAGTTTCCACCAGGTGGCAGACACTCTCCGTACAACTCCCAACCACACAGCACAACGTCACCACAGCACAGGGTCAACAACATGTCAAAACATTGGAGTATTGATTTGTGATGATGAAAAGCAAACCGGTGTGACAATATTGTTTGCCGGCCAGCAGACACAGACAAAACAACTCTATAATATGCCGCCATGGTGACAGGCTTACCGTTCCCCTCAAGCAGGGCACAAATCATGTACCTACCAATCTCTCCCCAGTGGAAAGGGTTGATGCCGCCGGTCGTGCAGTTATAGACCAGTGCTGATTTAGGTCTGCAAGGTGTGTGGGAGTAGAAGGTCAGTAGAATGCCCCGAGCAAGCCGAGGCCACCAGTCATAAAAATACACAAACATACATTTCCCAGTACCGCTGCAGTCTGTCTGTGTAAGCAATAGGACAATGGTGCGATACAAAGTTGATCATAAATTGCATTGAGACAACCTATGGAGTTCATGCAGACAAATCAGAGTGCTGACGAGCTACGCATATACAGTACCTGGGCTCTGCGAAACAGCATCAGGGTCAGTGAAATCCATCTTGGCCCTTGACACACTTTTCAATGCCGGAGTCCATAATTCACACTTTCATATTTAATAAGGACTATTTGTATGCTTTGTGGCAGTGCTGGTATGCAGCCACATGCTCCAACGTCACTTAAGTGATGTGGGACTTTGAGTCAAGTCACTGTTGACTGTGTTAGAAAGCTTTCGAGGCCTTGGTAACCCCCTCCTGGCCTGAAGATGGTGCTACAGTAATGGCTCATTTCCACCACATATAACAGCACAGTACAGCTCTACTCGATCTGGTCTTACCAAATATCTATTTGATATAGACTCTGTTTCCATAGCAAGTTTACTTGCCTCCGCCCACACCAGAGGCCTGTACTACAAAGCAAGATTAGTGGTTTAGCGAGGTAACTTCAGGTTTAACCCTGGTTTGGCCGTGCTACGAAGCTAGTTAACTTCTTACCGACATATATTTCCATAGCAACTTATGCTTCACACTTAACCTGGTCCGCAGCAGGTTAAGTTGCAAGGATAAGATTAGACCTTAAAAGGCACCGCCCACGAACCAATCGAATCAGCAGTTTGGAAAAATGGCCAACCCCTTTCTGGACGAGTTTCCCATCGAGGAAGGAGCACGAATAGAGAGCCCCAGGAACGAGTCCGGAAATCATCGATGCTAACAGCCCTGGTTCTTCACAGTTTTCGCCTATGGGAGTTTTGAATGGGTTTTTGGCGTGATGCTTCTAATAATCTCTCTGGGCAACGCTGGCTTAATCAAATGCGAACCAGTGTTTAGTAACATCATCTTCACACACGAGGCCCACTTTTATGAGTTTTGAAGCTTTTATGTGCCGTTAAAATGGTGGCTAGCTAGCAAACGGCTAAATGAGACTACACTTTTGAATCGATGGAGATATATACGTCAATAACGTCACCACTCAAAGGACGAACACGGAAATTCTCTTTCCCTCACCTGGTTCAGCCCCGTTCAGCCCGGGGTAATCAGTGCACACATCCAACAACAGTCCAGGTTGAGTGCTGACGTGACGTGGA
>NW_028150861.1:0-28696 GCF_964638095.1 Poromitra crassiceps | reverse complement strand
TTTTAGGTGACTTAAGTGACTGAAACTGCTCCCACATTGGTCACAGTGGTAGGTCGTATCTCCAGTGTGAATGCGTTTGGGTCTCTTGGTGTCTCTCTGTTTCCATAAAAGAAGACATAAAGAAAGAATTAGGACAGAGGGACATGTGTGTGTGTGTGTTGCAACATCAGTGATACAACAGTGACATGTTTCTCACCTCTTCTGAAGCATCCATTTCGACAATGTTCCTCCTATCCTACGCCAGAAGTCTGTCCTCCCAGGCTCCCACCAAGCAGCTCTGTAGATACAGCAGGGTTAAATCATTCATATACAATTGTATTTCAAATTCAAACTCTTCAGTAAATTGTTCAAAATCGAATGGTATGTTGCTTAAAATTGATTGAGATAATCATACATAGGTTTGAAGGTATAATACAAAGATTAACAATCTAAAGGTTGAAGACTTGTGAGTTCTTGAATAGCAGAGGATTCAATGAATGCATTAAGACAAATTCCTTGTAGCCTGTGTAATCTTGCATAATGTGGCAATAAAAGCGATTCTGATCAAAAAAAGTTGTGGTGGAAGTCAAATGTTATAGGCTATGGGCTCTCCTGATTCTGATTATCGCTGAATCGTTTGGTTTGACCAAGTACAACTATTTCATAAGCCTTTTACAATATGAATGGAGGATGGAAATCTCTTGGTGCGCATGCTGAAGCAGGAAGTGTGTGTGTGAGAGTCAGTCGAGAGAGAGAACAAAGGCCGAGGGTCATGTCAAACCAATGCTTGGACGGCCTTGGTTTTCTTGAGTTGTTGGACATGATAGAATTTGGGATCATCTCAAATCTAATAAGGAGATGATCGAGAGACAGAGTTGTGCACACATTAGCAGATCCGTCTATTCTCTATCTATTCCCTTATCAACTCGTATAATAGGCTACTCGATAAGATCACCACTATCGTCCTCGATGCTTGTAGAATATATATTCCATAATAATATATGATAAGTATGCACTACACGTCTTATCTAACAATAAGGCTAATTTAATTCTGCCATGACATTACATTACATTACGTCATTTGGCAGACGCTTTTATCCAAAGCGACTTACAATAACACATTTTTTGTCAGCAATAGAGCAATCAACTATGGAGCACAGTCTATGACAACTACAACTTCTGAAGGAACAGTGGTACAAGTTTAGGTTAGTGGTACAAGGTTAGTTTTTTTTTTTTTTTTTTTTTTTTTTTTTTAAGAAAGACACAAATAACACAAATAACACAGCCTAAGCACTTACCCACTGGAGCCAAAGTTAAATCACAGAGAGGGGTATCCACAGAAGAGCAGTTCTATGTCAGACAACTAAATGAGCAACTGGATGAATGATGATTCCGCCTTACTTGGAGTCTTTACGTTTCCAAAGTTGTCCTTGCTTGTGCTCAGTAGTTGTTGTCGACTGGATCGGAGCACAAAGAAACCTCAGAGGCCTAGTCCTCCTGGTCTATTGTCCTCCTGGAATTTCTGCAGAAAACCTCTCTTGGGTGATCACAGCTGGGCCGCGGTCTAAAGGGAGGCAGAACGACTGAACAGCTTTTTATATAGCGCAGGTGACGTCACACCTTTGAACTCACCTAACGCCCGCCCATTGTAGTACAGACGGTTAAATAATGTGGGGGTTGTGGCGGCTTTGTTTGAATGAGGTGAAGGCAGGACTTTGTAGCTAATCCTTTGTCCTTCACAGTGCATTGCTGAGCCTGTGACCAAGCAGCTTGTGTCAATCTATAGCCTGTAGTTTTATAGCTAATGATGATTTGAGATAGCCTACTTCTTTTCCCCTTGACCCCCCCAAATACATATTTAGCACATTTTAACCCTATTATATTATATTATATTATATTATATTATATTATATTATATTATATTATATTATATTATATTATATTATATTAATTATATTATATTATATTATATTATATTATATTATATTATATTATATTATATTTTATTATCGGTATGTAACATTATTTAATGTTATAATGTTAAATAGCCTACTGTAGATATACATGAGTGGGATTTAGTTTATGCATAAAAAATAAATTTTGGATTTATTTGGCGAGCTAGCCTATTGATGGCCCGAGATCCTGATTTATTGGGCACCCCTGCTGTAGAGGAACTAGTGATATCTATACTGTTTATTAATAGGTTGCATTGGTTTAAGTTAAGTTATGTGATGTTAAGTTAGTTTAGCTTTAGTTTCCGTTTGATCTTTTTGAACGATCACCTTGGTGCATGCACAAAAAAGCTATAAAGTTACAGGATGAAAAAGCTATAAAAAGATTAAGCCACAAATATTTCATAAGCTTGCGATGAAATTTATTGTATTTTGGACATGTGTTGTGTAAATACAGTCAAAGTTTGTCACAGATGCATATAGGGTGACACATCTTTACAGCAGGGCTAAAACCTAATGTCTTTGACAAACAACAACAACAACAATGGTTTCTCAATAGCTGCCTTTTTTGCACTCCTCAAAGCAAAATCAGGCAAAAAAAAAGATTTTTCGTTTTGCCTGGCCCCCCATTAACTCCACCCATGGATCTGACTCACATCATGATAAGAGAACTGGCCCAGCACTGCAACATCAAACAACAAGCTACCATGATGAAGCGAACATCCAGAGTAAAGATTGAAAAGCTCTGAGAAAACCTTTGAAAGTTGAAGGAAGTTTTGAAAGGCCATATAAGAAATCAGGTGAAAACGGGAACTGTCCTATATAAGCTAGTATAATGTTTCATGGAGACGCCTGTTGACTCTAGGTAATTGAAAGGGACATTTACTCTATAGATTTTAGAGCCTCAAGACATAGCTACTGACCCTAAATCCATATTAACCTAAAATACACTACCTTTTCATTTAAAGAAGTCAATATCGATATATAAATGTGCAGAATCTTTCAATTCACCAGGTTGATAAAAGTTGATCCAAATCCAAATGCAAGTGTGGACCTGAGGCTGGTACAGAAACATGACATCATGTGCCCAAGCCCAATTGGCTACACTGGTTCATCCTCACAAATTGACTGAGCTCCATTTTATCATAATGATTCTGATTCGGCTTCTGAAATGTGAATCTGGAAAGAGGTCCACACTCCTGAAGTGTGACTCTAGTTTATTTTCGAATTTACCTCAATCCCTGGTCATGACAATTCAAAACCCGGGAGAGATGCATTGCAATCAGCTCAGGCAGGAAATGGGCGGGGTGGACAACACGACATGTTGGGTTCACCATTGTACTAGAACTGGCCCAGCACTGCAACATCAAACAACAAGCTACCATGATGAAGCGAACATCCAGAGTAAAGATTGAAAAGCTCTGAGAAAACTTTTGAAAGTTGAAGGAAGTTTTGAAAGGCAGCAGACAGACAGAGGAAAGACTACAGAAACAACTCAAAGCTAACGCGACAGAGTCGTCTGAGCGTGCGGGCTGGCCCGGGTCGAGTCCCGCTCTAACACCATTACCAGCAGCTAGGGGCCAGGTCAGCCAGCCCTGACCTCCACAGCTCAACTTTGACTGACATTGGAAGTTGTTTAGGCATTTGCGTCAGTCGGTTGTGTCACGAATCGATGCGGCCGCCAACCTCAAAACACAAATCTCTGTATGGGACCGGTCTATACTAGCAGCCAGTATGGACTGACTCCAGTTCTGACAGCAGCCTGTCTGTTGCTCTAGATCTCTTTGCAGTCTGTCCATGCTGTTTATTTCCATGGATCTGCCTGTAGAGGGTGCTGCTGTGTTTCTCTGCCAGCCGATGTGTTTCCAGCAGTTTGCAGTCAATTTGAAAGACACGGCAGCAACATTTCTCCTCCCTCACCCTCATAATGATGATATCAGTGTATCAACCGCTGATAACACAACAGCCTTTACTCAGAAACACAGTGTGATTATTATTACAGCTGTTATGACAGAAGACGGACATCAATGAGAGTGAGACAGATGCTAGAAAAATGTAAAAAAAAACGTCTATTGGTGAGAGACATAGACAGAGAGAGAGAGAGAGAAAGAAAGTTGCAGTGTTTACACAGTTCCCACTCACCTATATATTTCGTTCAACAACAAAAGTACACATTTTCACCTTTGTACTTAAGTTAATTTGATCTACCCGTGTATATTATGTTACACAGCTGTTTACACACTTTCCTTATACAAATCCAATCTAATTCAAATTTATTTATAAAGCACATTTAAAAGCAACACAGTTGACCAAAGTGATGTACAATCAAAATAGCAAAAAGAAAACTATAAAACACAATACAACTAGAGGTGCACTCAGAGAGCACAGACTTCTACCAAGGCCAATACTCCAGTCTGATATTATGCAAATTTTGTGTGGGAATCGGATCAGAAAACGAACCCTGAAAAGCTGCATTTGAGACTATCAGACAACTCATGCACATCTAATCAAAGAGGGGCTCAAACAATATGTTTCTTCTTTTGAAGCCACAGATATTTCCTAGTAGTTTAGTATCGGCTTGCTATGAAATCTATTGTATTTTGGACACATGTGAATCCAGTCAAAGTTGGTCAGAGATGAATACAGTACAGAATGATACATCTTTACAGCAGCTCTAAATCTAATGTATTTGACAAAAAGCTGCCTTTTTTGCAGTCCTCAAAGCAAAATCAATGTAACACCAAGATGATTATTGGGAAATGTCAAAAATAGTTGCGACAGTTGAGATGGTGGTTAGGAGGCCCTCAGTGCTTGTTCAGGAACAAGCTGAGGAAGCTAGCTGGTTCCTCTGCTTCAGTGCTGGAACAAGCTGAGGAAGCTAGCTGGTTCCTCTGCTTCAGTGCTGGAACAAGCTGAGGAAGCTAGCTGGTTCCTCTGCTTCAGTGCTGGAACAAGCTGAGGAAGCTAGCTGGTTCCTCTGCTTCAGTGCTGGAACAAGCTGAGGAAGCTAGCTGGTTCCTCTCCTTTAGTCATTATTTCTGTCTGACAGAAGTCTGGAGGGATGAGCTGCTGGGGGTCCGAAATCCCGATGACATTGTTGAACATGCTAGTGAACAGGAGGACAAAGGGTGCATTTATTACAAAAGGAATTAAGGGGACTATATATATATATATATATATATATATATATATATATATATATATATATATATATATATATATATATATATATATATAGTGATATTGGCCTGACAGCATTCATATTTAATTAGGTCATTATGGAAAATGTCATTAGTCATTAGTCATAGCACTACCCACAGCAGCCAGCAGGTCTCACACACACACACACACACACACACACACACACACACACACACACACACACACACACACACACACACACACACACACACACACACACACACACACACACACACACACACACACACACACACACACACACACACACACACACACACACACACACACACACACACACACACACACCTTTTGAACTAATTATGAAAATGTGCAGAAAGCAACTACTGTAGAGTGATATGTATATGATATGATGTGTCTCTGCACCAATGCCAAGTCCTTTATACACTGTTGATCTGAATGTAGACCTACACACCTTGCCTGCACCCATCCGAAATGGTCAGTCTGGTACATAGTGCTGACAGGAATGCATCCGAATTCAGTGACGGTCATCATGTACTTTCCTGGAGGGACAGAGATGGGAGACAAACAGCTAGATAGATAGAAAACAGAAAGACCACATCACCCTTCTCCTCTCTCTCCACTTCTAGAATCAACTTTTGTCCACTTACTGTACATCCACCTGCCTAATTGAGATCCCACAGATTCACCCTATTGGCCCAAATAAAATGCTAGTGTCACGTACGGACGCGTCTTCGCCAAAGTGAAGAAAACTGAACTACACGGAAGAGTGAAATACAATCTGTCTCCTAATAAGCAGCAGTGAGCTAACCCTGCGAGGCAGCTGGATTTGCACGAGAACAAGATCACGATCACACAACAAATCCAACTTGCCACGCTCCAATCTATTGGTTTGGACCAATCAGCCTCCAAGGAAGTAAGAGGCGGTCCTAAGTCGCTCAAGTTAGCTCGTGAAGTGATATATGGTGATAGACAGATGTTTCATCCAATCACCTGCCAAGTACTTTTTGAAAGTGCTTGCCCTTTTTAATCGGTCTCAAAGATCGAGTTCCCAGATGGATCTGTGAAACAAACCATGTGGCAGCGTCAGGTTAGCAGTGAGCAGCGCTCCGTACAGAGAAAGCTGGACTCACACACTTGACGTTACATGACTTCTGACTGGTCAAATTCAAATTTTGTAGTTAGCCTATATCTCTTGCTGCCTTGAAATTGCCAAGTGTAGCTTTTAGCCCTTATATAGGCCTAGCTGACTCATTTGAGTTAGTAAGTGGCAGAAGTGTTATGAAGAAGGCCAAAATGAAAAACTGCAGCCATTCCCTGCTCTCACCTGTGTTATTGGGCAGTTCTCCCGTCCAGGTGTTGACCAGGAGCCCCTGCCCAGGTCCAGAGGAGCTGCCCAGGACTACCTGGCCCAGCAGAGAGGCGTTCTTTGGGACCCCCATGGGCTGGAAGTCTGTGATCAGAGGGCTTTTTTTGCATTTGCGGTTTACATCATCAATCTCGTACACGACAGCCTGGTGGATGACATTCATGGGAAAAATGTTTAGCGCTCATTCTGCTGTCTGACTCAGATTTGTTCCAACATTGAAAAACTCAACGATCAGGAGTAGGGGTGAAGTAATAACTGCTAGTTACTGTGATTGACTTTCCCATAAGCATTTTTAAGCATTTTTAAATGCCTGTACTTTCACTTCTGCTTTTTAACCCTGTATGTTGTAAGAGTTGTGTGAGTTGTGACTATATGACTCCTGTCAGTGACAATAAAGCACAGTGTTTCTGGACTTTACTTCCCATAAGAGTTACTAGCTTGAGATTTGTGATTATCAAGGACTCACTCTAACTATAACCAAATAATAATATCTCATAAAATAATTTGGGGATACTTGAGACTATAAGATCTGTGCCCCGACCCGTCACCTGTGATTAAACAAAGTCTTGACACAGTCAATTACAAAGGTTTATTAGCCGCTGAGAGGCTAAGTATGGAAGGCTGACGTTGTGTCCTGCTCCAATCAAACACCTCGACTCCGCGGCTGAGTTTTAAATGTTCATTTTATACACTCTCCCCTCTGCCTAACCAGGCTGACTGACTTTTCCGCATTCCACTACCAACACACACACACACACACACACACACACACACACACACACACACACACACACACACACACACACACACACACACACACACACACACACACACACACACACACAGAGACACACACACACACACACACACACACACACACACACACACACACACACACACACACGCACACGCACACACACACACACACACACACACACACAACTCTCTGATGAAGCAGTGATGAGCACAACACAAATACATTACATACTGTAGGAACCTACAATATATTTGTTCTCACCCGCTGCCTGCCCACCCTGCTAGAAAACAAACAAACAAACAAACAAACAGCATAGACCAGCATGAATTCCTTGCTGATATGCTTTTTATGTTTTTGTTTTTGCAGGGCACATGTGTGCAACTCATTTACACCTAGTTTTTAAATGTGACCTGTATCTGGATAAGTTATCTGGTCGCATTTAAAAACCAGGTGTAAATGGGCAGGCCCGTAGTTTGGTAGTTTGGTAGTTTTTTTTTTTTTTTTAAATAGCCCCGGCCCCCAGATCTATTCATCTGTCATTGATGTTTTAATTTGACAGTTGATCAGAAATGCAACAATTTGCTTCCTCTCTGTGTGCTATAGAAGGAAGAGAGATAACTCACAACATTCAGATTTTGCATTGAGGCTAGATTAGGGCTAGACTTTGGGGACAGTTCTATTGAAGTGAATCGGTAAGTAACTCCCCTGTGATGTTTGTGTAGATGGGCAATTGTATTTAATTGAGCAGTATTCTGCCATGTGACCTGTATGCAGAATATAAATTATATTATATGGGGAGACATTTATTTTTTGTATCATTTTAAAGCAACAGCACAGTAAGGAGGATATTAATCTAACATGATGTCTGTAGTTCTTTATAGATCTAGCCTCTTAATTTTGCTCTCAAAGTGCACCAGATTGAACCATTTTACTTTAAGATGGACAAAAACAATTATCCGGGGGGATAACAGCCCCCCCTGGCCCCCCACGCCGTGCTAAAATGACCTCGGTATTTCTCAAACCCTGCTACGGGCCTGTAAATGGGGTATAAAAGATCTCAACACAAAAGTGAGCCAGACTACCTCCAGATGTGGTCAGGAAGATCTGATCACATCCGGATCACGGTGCATTTACACCTTGCATTAGCATGCATTTTTCTTTATCCAGATAACATCCAGATAGCTTATCCAGTTACAGGTCACAATTAAAAAACAGGTGTAAATGGGGAATTAGTTTTACCCGTGCCCGTACCCATTAATTTATATAAATATATTTTTTTAATAAGTTTACACAACATTCTTGCGTGGGACTCTGATTCAGGTCAGTCCGTCAGAAACGCGTAAGTTGATGTGCTTCGTCAGATGGCCTCTAACTGTGCGTTCATCTGGATCCGGGCTTGTTTTTAGGGAACTAGTAATTTTCAGATTTTCTACTTGAATATGAATATTTCAGTGAAATGTCCACCTCTGATCAGGCACACCACACTCTGAAATGAATGATTTGGGCTCTAATGTGCATTTCATGGCTTTGGTCAGTCACCTCTCTGTAGAGCAGAAGAGCATCATAGGTGAAGGACGTGTTCTGGTACGTTCCCAGCTCATGCAGGCGGATCCTCTCTCCCATCCCATCATACATATACTTGGCATAGGCCCACAGCTTCTCATTCTGCGTGGACTGGGAGAGAAACGTTTGGTTTGAGTACAGTTAGTAGGCCCTTTTTCACAGCAGCCATTTTGTGCCTAAAAGGCAGGAAGTAACACAGGTGTACCAAAACATTAATTAGGGTTTCCAACTTCCAGTCCATTTAGGTGTTCCAGCGCTGGGGCCCTAATTAGTGAGTTGGTTGCACTTGTGTTTACCCTGCCTTTTTAGACACAAAATGGCAGCTGTGGAAAAAGGCCCGTTGTGGGGACTTTTCTTATTTGAAATGGTATTTGTTCTTTACAAAAGCCCCCCCCTCACTGCTTAACACTGCTGTAATAGGCTACTGTGGTAATCTGGTTAATGAAATGCGAAAAAACTGTAACTCTGTCACTGTATCTGTATCTACTACTACACTAGTCATTGTTTAGGCTGATTAATTGTGCTCATAACATCATAATTACTTTGACAAAGAAAAAAAATAAGAAAGAAGAAAAAAACACTCACCACAGTGAGGGCTCCGGTCAGCAGAGGAGGACTTCCTGTATGGAGAAGGAATCGTTTTAATTGTAAACTGGTCAGTAAATGCAACAGTAAAGCGGCAGTGAATAAGACCCATAGACATAAACAATGGGAAATAATATCACGGCTATCATCACCTATTGTTGAATACTAAACACATCCATCCTCTCTCTGTTATGATACTTACTGCATTGATGGGGCTTCTGGGCCAGGCAGCCGAGTGCCAGTGAGCACATTAACAGTAAAGCTCTCATGCTGCACGCGTCCACGCTCCTGCTGTTCACAAACTGCAGCACAGATCTGCCAGGTCACTTCCTTATAAACACTGACACAGGCTCCGGGGCAACGTCAGCTTCCGTGTTTTCCTTCCAACACCAGCCTTTTGAAATCCGACTCCTCATAGGCTTACAGTACCTGTTGTTATCTGGCTCGCATCACAAGAGGCCATAATCAATCAGCTGAAATTGAGCTGCCTAGGGGCTAGGGGTTTTCAAAGTCTGAGACTATGGGCCTCCCCTTGGTGCAAAGCTTGGAAAAAGGTGCCTCCCCTTAGTTTTCTTGCTTAGTTTCACAAAATTCTTGGATGCCTATGGGATCATGAGTATGTTATTTGACCCCAAAGATAGTCAACGATTGAGACAAAATAGCCTGATATTGCCGTTTGACATATTTCAGGCTACACCAAATACATTAAAAAGATCTGTCTGATCTTTGAAGGTATTTATTTGTTTCTGCCTCTGGGAAAGTGGGAAAAAACACACACACAAAATCTCCAAAATCTCTTAATGAACTATCTCTTTAATCAAACCACACATTTAGGCTATTCTATGTTATTTGATAACTAATGTAACTGGTGATAAGTAATGTAATATTTTTGCACTTCTATTCACTGAGCCTCCGCTGAAACGGTTTGGAGTCCCCCTGGGGAGGCCCACCTCCCACTTTGAAAACCTCTACAATGTTTCATGGAGAAGCTGGTTGAACACTACGGTAAATGAGAAGGAAAATTGCACTTCTATCAATATTACAGCCTCAAGACATATTGACCTAAAAAATGAGGCTACTAACCTGAAATACACAATCTTTTAATTCACCAGGCTTGTAAAAGTTGGTTCAAATCCAAATGCAAGTGAACTGTGTGAACTTGACGCTCTGGTACAGTGGGTCAGAGGTGACGAATGTTGTTTGTATTCACAAAGGAAGGCAGAAAACCAGTACTGGATTCCGGTGGAATGGGGTTGATCACATGGGCTAATTGCTTCACCAGTGACATCACAGTCATAAGATCTGGAGGTGTGTGACTGCAGTCACCTGACTGGCACACCTGAACATTACATGAATCCTCCTGCACACTACTAGCTACTACTAACTCTTTCTCCTGCAAACGCATCATAAAGAGTAACTAAACCCTAAAATCACTTTTGTCAGCTGAAAACCAATATGGGAATTTAGTAGTGTTATTCATGGATTCAGGTAAAAATCTTCAGTGCAAAATATTTTAATTCTACATACGGTACTTTCATTCATAGAGGCTGCCCTCTATTGGTTGAAACCCACTTTTTAAATTGAGTTTATTTGAATTTTCCTAACAGTTGTAAGTTTTTTTTTGTGAAGCCACAAATAATTTATTTCCTATGATATAGGCTTGCTATGAACAGGTTCCTACATATTTTCCATTTCAAATGTTCAGACTTCTCGGTAGATTTCTCAGACCATATTTGAAAATGTGCATTCTAATTCTGCATATTACGATGCGGTACCATTTTGCTATATGTTTCTATAGACAATAGTCTGGAAACATACTTTTTCCATACTCTCTTTTTCTTACCCCATACTTTTCCAGACCTGGAAAATACTCAAATCAAATTTGATACTTTTCCATTAAATCTCTTTTATTTTGGACATGTATAAATCCAAAGTTTGTCAGGGATGCATAGGATGACACATCTTTACAGCAGGGCTAACTCTAATGTATTTGAAAAAGAAAAATCATTGTAACCCCAAGATGATTATTGGGAAATATCGAAAATATTTGCAACAGTTGAGATGGTGGTTAGGAGGCCCTCAGTGCTTGTTCAGGAACAAGCTGAAGAAGCTAGCTGGTTCGTCTCCTTCAGCCATTATTTCTGTCTTGCAGAAGTCTGGCGGGTTGAGCAGCTGGGGGTCTGTCATCCCGACGACGTTGTCGACGAAGCTGGTGAACAGGACAACAAGGATGCGTTTATTACAAAAGGAATTAAAGGTGTGTTTTTTTACAACCTCCAAGCTTTTACAATTTTACATGGTGATTTTTACCTCTTAACTTTTTCCACATTCTCTCGTGTGACAAAAGGGATTCAAAATTAATGTATTCTGGATTTTTGGTGTCAAATATAAGCAAAGTACTCTTTTCTAAAAGAGTGGAGTGGACGTAGCCTCTAGGAAGTTTATGGGACAGTATGACATTCCAATAACAGTAAAACCTACAGTAGTTTGCAAAACTAGTCACCCCTTTACTCACTTGGACTACATGCATATTGTCTCACTGGCAAACACGTTTGATAATAACATAATTTTTCATGTTCTAATCTGACCTTTCTTGTTGGGAAGATTTATCAGAGGTCCCTTAAATACATTCTAATGTGACTTTACGGTGTACGGTGGCGTTTTCTCCTGCAGAATGCATTTGCCCAGTATAGAAATTCTGAACTATAATCCCACACAAGCACAAGGAAATGTGCAGAAAGCAACTACTGTACATGTAGAGTGGTATGTATGTGATATGATGTGTCTCGGCACCAATGCCATTGATAAAAATACTTAAGTCCTTTTTACACTGTTGATCTGAATGTAGACCTACGCACCTTGTCTGCACCCATCCATAATCTTTGGTGTGGTACACATTGCTGACAGGAATGCATCCGAATTCAGTGACCGTCATCATGTACTTTCCTGGAGGGACAGAAATGGGAACTCATTTACGTTTATCAAACAAGTTTCAGGAGCAGAGCCACACTTTTATTTATTTTTATCTTTATTTATACAGGGGGAGTCTCACTGAGAGCAATGCTCTCTTTTTCAGGAGCGTCCTGTTCAAATTCACACAAGCATTCATACCTGGAAGCTGACCAGTACAACCATAGTCTGACCTGCTGGCCACTGATCAGCTCCACTGGAGCAGTTGGCGTTAAGGGCCTTGCTCAAGGGCATCTCAGTGGTGGTAATGAGGGAGGGGCAAGCGCTGCCTTTCCCCTTTTCCCCAGGCAGATTTATCCTGCCGGTCCTGGGGATTGAACCGACGACCTACCGGGTCCCAAACTCGCTCCTCTAACCATTGGGCCACCACTGCCCCAAACACCTCACGCACGCCTCTCACCCACACCTCCTCAGACAGCTCGATTACCTCCATGGTCCATGAACAAGGCCAAAATGAAAAGCCGCAGCCATTCCTTATGTTCTCACCTATATTAGGCACATCTCCCACCCAGTTGTTGACCAGGAGCCCCTCTCCAGGTCCGGAGGAGCTGCCAATTACTACCTGGTTCAGCAGAGAGGCGTCCTGTGGGACCCCCATGGGCTGGAAGTCTGTGGTCAGAGGCCTTTTTTTGCATTTATGGTTTACATCATCAATCTCGTACATGACAGCCTGGTGGATGACATTGATGGGGAAACATGTTTAGTGCTCGTTTTGCTGTCTCCACAGATTTGTTCAACATTGTTTTTACATTTGTCATTTATACGTAGAAAGTCAGGGGGGTGGAGTACTTTCTGAAGGCACTGACTGTACACACTTTAACGTGAAATTGAAACTCAATAATCGTTTTTATTCTTAAAAGGATTATTGAGTTTCAATTTCAGGTTAAAGTGTGTAATCCTTTTAACTCAATTCCTTTTAATAAACAAATAATCAGGAGCAGAGGTGGAAAGTGAATAATTCCAAATGCTAGTCACTGTGGTTGAGTTTCCCAGCATGTTAAGCATTCAGTACTTTCACGTCTGCTTTTTAACCATTTATGTTGTAACAGCCGTGTGCGTTGTGTGACTATGAGTCCTGTCAGTTACAAGACAACTTTCTGGAACAGGAGGGAAAACCGCGCTTCAGCTGACGAACTGCCCAACCGGTGCTTCTCAGAAAAGGGGACTGAGTGAACACATGAGAAAGAAACAATCTGGAGCACACGGTCAAAGTTAAGGCAATTTAATAAGTGCAAGCAGACTAACGTTTCGACACACAAAGTGTCTTCAACTTTCTGGACTTTGCTTCTCATATCATTACTAGCCCTGAGATTTGTGATCATCAAGGAACCACTCCCCAAACCATAATATATTGTAAAAGAATTTGAGGAGGCAAGAGAAGCGTTGGCCCTGCGAAGAGGTTCTGGCCCGGTAGGCCCGTTCTGTAATACATCCCTGAATACAACCACAATGTGAAATGATTGATTGAATGATTTGGGCTATAATGTCATTGCTTGGGTCACCTCTCTGTAGAGCAGAAGAGCATCATAGGTGAAGGACTGGTTCTGCTGGGTTCCCAGCTCTTGCAGGCGGATCCGCTCATCCATCCCATCATACACATACTTGGCAAAGGCCCACAGCTTCTCATTCTGGGTGAACTGGGAGAAGAACGAGAAGAACCATTTGAGTACTTCTGTCACTCTGGATCTACTACTGCTCTTGCTGATGCTTAGTCATTATGCTTACTGGTGTGGTTAATTGTGCTCCCCTAAACACCATAATTACTTTGAAAAAGATAAGCAAACAAACACTCACCACAGAGAAGGCTCCCGTCAGCAGAGGAGGACTTTCTGTATGAAGAAGGAAGATGTGTTTTCATTGAGACTCACAGAGTGAGTTTTATAAGTGAGTTATACACAATAGGAAATAATACACCACAGCTATCATCATCATCATCATCATCATCATCATCATCATCATCATCATCATCATCATCATCATCATCATCACCTATTCTTGAATACTAGCAGGATGACATAAGAGCAATGCAAATATGGCAAATCAATTGAAAATCCTATTGATCAACACGTCGTCATCCATCCACTCTCTGTTACTTACTGCAGGGATGGGGCGTCTGGGCCAGGCAGCCTAGTGCCAGCGAGCACACTAACAGTAAAGATCTCATGCTGCACGAGTCCGATTCCCACCTGCAACAGATCCAGCAGAGGCAAAGTCTCTCCCTTATAAACACTGACACCGCCGCTCCGGGGGGGACGTCAGCTTCCGGGTTTTCCTTCTACAGTAACACCATTGGGCTTTTGAAATCCCACTCCTCATAGGGCTACCTGTTCTTATCTGGCTCCTCTAGGACTACCTGTTCTTATCTGGCTCCTCATAGGCCTACCTGTTGTTATATGGCTCACATCACGAGAGGCCATATATAATCAATCAGGTGAAAGGCAGGCCTGCCCTATATGGGCCTGTTGGGCCATTCGACCGAATTTGTGCAAAGTCAGAGTTGGAAACATCTTGAAATAAATGTTTTTCTTATAAACATCTAAGATTTGTATACTTAAATTATATTTAAATGTGTTTTTGTTGTTGTGGGACAGCACGGATTCGGTAGAATGTATAGTGTAATGGTAAATGGACTGCATTTATATAGCGCTTTACAATGTGCCTGCATTCACCCATTCATACACCAAGGGCGGCAAGCTGCCACGCAGGGTGCTTGCGCAGCCATCGGGAGAAATTTGGTGTTCAGTGTCTTGCCCAAGGACACTTCGACATGCGGACTGGAGGAGCCGGGGATCGAACCACCGACCTTCTGATTGGTGGACAACCTACTCTACCTCCTGAGCCACAGCCACAGCCACCCCAATACAATACACTACGATGTTTCACTCTTTTGAATGTTAGGTAATGGGAAAATTGCACTTCTAAAAATGTTACAGCCTCAAGACATACTGACCTAAAATATGTACTAACCTGAAATACAGTATGTTTTAATTCACCAGGTTTGGAAAAGTTGACCCAAACCCAAAGGCAAGTGAACTATGTGGACCAGGTGTGGACTCTAGTACAGTGGTCAGAGGTGAAGAATGTTGTTTGTATTCACAAAGGAAGCAAGAAAGCCAGTACTGGATGGCGGTGGAATGAGGTTGATCACATGGGCTAATTGCTCCATCAGTGACATCACGGTCATAAGATCTGGAGGTGTGTGAGTGCAGTCACCTGACTGGAGCACCTGAACATTACATGAATCCTCCTGCACACTAGCTACTACTAACTCTTTCTCCTGCAAACGCATCATAAAGAGTACCGGTAACTAAACCCTAAAATCACTTTTGTCAGCTGAAAACCAATATGGGAATTTAGTAGTGTTGTTCATGGATTCAGGTAAAAATTTTCAGTGCAAAATATTTGAATTCTACATACGGTACTTTCATTCATAGAGGCTGCCCTCTATTGGTTGAAACCCACTTTTTAAATTGAGTTTATTTGAATTTTCCTAACAGCTGTAACAGATTTTTTTTTGTGAAGCCACAAATAATTTATTTCCTATGATATAGGCTTGCTATGAACAGGTTCCTACATATTTTCCATTTCAAAACTCTATACTTTTCCATACTCAAATGTTCAGACTTCTCGGTAGATTTCTCAGACCATATTTGAAAATGTGCATTCTAATTCTGCATATTACGATGCGGTACCATTTTGCTATATGTTTCTATAGACAATAGTCTGAAAACATACTTTTTCCATACTCTCTTTTCCTTACCCCATACTTTTCCAGACCTGGAAAATACTCAAATCAAATTCCATACTTTTCCATTAAATCTCTTTTATTTTGGACATGTGTAAATCCAAAGTTTGTCAGAGATGCATAGGATGACACATTTTTACAGCAGGGCTAACTCTAATGTATTTGAAAAAAGAAAAATCATTGTAACCCCAAGATGATTATTGGGAAATATCAAAAATATTTGCAACAGTTGAGATGGTGGTTAGGAGGCCCTCAGGGCTTGTTCAGGAACAAGCTGAAGAAGCTAGCTGGTTCGTCTCCTTCATCCATTATTTCTGTCTTGCAGAAGTCTGGAGGGTTGAGCAGCTGGGGGTCTGAAATCCCGATGACGTTGTCGAAGAAGCTGGTGAACAGGACAACAAGGATGCGTTTATTACAAAAGGAATTAAAGGTGTGTTTTTTTACGACCTCCGAGCTTTTAAAATTTTACATGGTGATTTTTACCTCTTAACTTTTTCCACATTCTCTCGTGTGACAAAAGGGATTCAAAATTAATGTATTCTGGATTTTTGGTGTCAAATATAAGCAAAGTACTCTTTTCTAAAAGAGTGGAGTGGACGTAGCCTCTAGGAAGTTTATGGGACAGTATGACATTCCAATAACAGTAAAACCTACAGTAGTTTGCAAAACTAGTCACCCCTTTACTCACTTGGACTACATGCATATTGTCTCACTGGCAAACACATTTCATAATAACATAATTTTTCATCTTCTAATCTGACCTTTCTTGTTGGGAAGCTTTACACGAGGTCCCTTAAATACATTCTAATGTGACTTTATGGTGTACGGTGGCGTTTTCTCCTGCCGAATGCATTTGCCCAGTATAGAAATTTTGAACTATAATCCCACACAAGCACAAGGAAATGTGCAGAAAGCAACTACTGTACATGTAGAGTGGTATGTATATGATATGATGTGTATTTTTATCAATAGCACCAATGCCATTGATAAAAATACTTAAGTCCTTTTTACACTGTTGATCTGAATGTAGACCTACGCACCTTGTCTGCACCCATCCATAATCTTTGGTGTGGTGCACAGTGCTGACAGGAATGCATCCGAATTCAGTGACCGTCTTCATGTACTTTCCTGGAGGGACAGAAATGGGAACTCATTTACGTTTATCAAACAAGTTTCAGGAGCAGAGCCACACTTTTTTTAATTTTTTTTATCTTTATTTATACAGGGGGAGTCTCACTGAGAGCAATGCTCTCTTTTTCAGGAGCGCCCTGTTCACATTCACACACGCATTCATACCTGGAAGCTGACCAGTACAACCATAGTCTGATCGGCTGACCACTGATCAGCTCCACTGGAGCAGTTGGGGTTAAGGGCCTTGCTCAAGGGCATCTCAGTGGTGGTAATGAGGGAGGGGCAAGCGCTGCCTTTTCACTTTCCCCGACCAGATTTATCCTGCCGGTCCTGGGGATTGAACCGACGACCTTCCGGTCACAAGCTCGCTCCTCTAACCATTGGGCCACCACTGCCCCAAACACCTCACGCACGCCTCTCACCCACACCTCCTCAGACAGCTCGATTACCTCCATGGCCCATGAACAATGCCAAAATGAAAAGCTGCAGCCGTTCCTTATGTTCTCACCTATATTAGGCAGATCTCCCACCCAGATGTTGACCAGGAGCCCCTCTCCAGGTCCAGAGGAGCTGCCAATTACTACCTGGTTCAGCAGAGAGGCGTCCTTTGGGACCCCAATGGGCTGGAAGTCTGTGGTCAGAGGCCTTTTTTTGCATTTATGGTTTACATCATCAATCTCGTACATGACAGCCTGGTGGATGACATTGATGGGGAAACATGTTTAGTGCTCGTTTTGCTGTCTCCACAGATTTGTTCAACATTGTTTTTACATTTGTCATTTATACATAGAAAGTCAGGGGGGTGGAGTACTTTCTGAAGGCACTGACTGTACACACTTTAACATGAAATTGAAACTCAATAATCGTTTTTATTCCTTAAAGGATTATTGAGTTTCAATTTCAGGTTAAAGTGTGTAATCCTTTTAACTCAATTCCTTTTAATAAACAAATAATCAGGAGCAGAGGTGGAAAGTGAATAATTCCAAATGCTAGTCACTGTGGTTGAGTTTCCCAGCATGTTAAGCATTCAGTACTTTCACGTCTGCTTTTTAACCATTTATGTTGTAACAGCCGTGTGCGTTGTGTGACTATGAGTCCTGTCAGTTACAAGACAACTTTCTGGAACAGGAGGGAAAACCGCGCTTCAGCTGACGAACTGCGCCCAACCGGTGCTTCTCAGAAAAGGGGACTGAGTGAACACATGAGAAAGAAACAATCTGGAGCACACGGTCAAAGTTAAGGCAATTTAATAAGTGCAAGCAGACTAACGTTTCGACACACAAAGTATCTTCTTCAGAGTCAAAAACCTTTTTTGACTCTGAAGAAGACACTTTTGCACAACTTTCTGGACTTTGCTTCTCATATCATTACTAGCCTGAGATTTGTGATCATCAAGGAACCACTCCCCAAACCATAATATCTTGTAAAAGAATTTGAGGAGGCAAGAGAAGCATTGGCCCTGCGAAGAGGTTCTGGTTCAATGTGAAATGAATGATTTGGGCTATAATGTCATTGCTTGGGTCACCTCTCTGAAGAGCAGAAGAGCATCATAGGTGAAGGACTGGTTCTGCTGGGTTCCCAGCTCTTGCAGGCGGACCCGCTCTCCCATCCCGTCATACACACACTTGACATAGGCCCACAGCTTCTCATTCTGGGTGGACTGGGAGAAGAACGAGAAGAACCGTTTGGTTTGAGTACTTCTGTCACTCTGGATCTACTACTGCTCTTGCTGATGCTTAGTCATTATGCTTACTGTTGTGGTTAATTGTGCTCCCCTAAACATCATAATTACTTTGAAAAAGATAAGCAAACAAACACTCACCACAGAGAAGGCTCCCGTCAGCAGAGGAGGACTTTCTGTATGAAGAAGGAAGATGTGATTTCATTGAGACTCACAGAGTGAGTTTTATAAGCGAGTTATACACAATAGGAAATAATACATCACAGCTATCATCATCATCATCATCATCACCTATTCTTGAATACTAGCAGGATGACATAAGAGCAATGCAAATATGGCAAATCAATTGAAAATCCTATTGATCAACACGTCGTCATCCATCCACTCTCTGTTACTTACTGCAGGGATGGGGCGTCTGGGCCAGGCAGCCTAGTGCCAGCGAGCACATTACCAGTAAAGATCTCATGCTGCACGAGTCCGATTCCCACCTGCAACAGATCCAGCAGAGGCAAAGTCTCTCCCTTATAAACACTGACACCGCCGCTCCGGGGGGGGATGTCAGCTTCCGGGTTTTCCTTCTACAGTAACACCATTGGGCTTTTGAAATCCCACTCCTCATAGGGCTACCTGTTCTTATCTGGCTCCTCATAGGCCTACCTGTTGTTATATGGCTCACATCACGAGAGGCCATATATAATCAATCAGGTGAAAGGCAGGCCTGCCCTATATGGGCCTGTTGGGCCATTCGACTGAATTTGTGCAAGGTCAGAGTTGGAAACATCTTGAGGGTTAAGTGTCTTGCCCAAGGACACTTCGACATGCAGACTGGAGGAGCCGGTGATTGAACCACCAACCTTCTGATTGGTGGACAACCTACTCTACCTCCACAGCCACCCCAATACAATACACTACGATGTTTCACTCTGTTGAATGTTAGGTAATGGGAAAATTGCACTTCTAAAAATGTTACAGCCTCAAGACATACTGACCTAAAATATGTACTAACCTGAAATACAGTATGTTTTAATTCACCAGGTTTGGAAAAGTTGATCCAAACCCAAAGGCAAGTGAACTATGTGGACCAGGTGTGGACTCTAGTACAGTTGTCAGAGGTGAAGAATATTGTTTGTATTCACAAAGGAAGCAAGAAAGCCAGTACTGGATGGCGGTGGAATGAGGTTGATCACATGGGCTAATTGCTCCATCAGTGACATCACGGTCATAAGATCTGGAGGTGTGTGAGTGCAGTCACCTGACTGGCACACCTGAACGTTACATGAATCCTCCTGCACACTAGCTACTACTAACTCTTTCTCCTGCAAACCCATCATAAAGAGTAACTAAACCCTAAAATCACTTTTGTCAGCTGAAAACCAATATGGGAATTTAATAGTGTTGTTCATGGATTCAGGTAAAAACTTTCAGTGCAAAATATTTGAATTCTACATACGGTACTTTCATTAATAGAGGCTGCCCTCTATTGGTTGAAACCCACTTTTTAAATTGAGTTTATTTGAATTTTCCTAACAGCTGTAACAGATTTTTTTTTGTGAAGCCACAAATAATTTATTTCCTATGATATAGGCTTGCTATGAACAGGTTCCTACATATTTTCCATTTCAAAACTCTATACTTTTCCATACTCAAATGTTCAGACTTCTCGGTAGATTTCTCAGACCATATTTGAAAATGTGCATTCTAATTCTGCATATTACGATGCGGTACCATTTTGCTATATGTTTCTATAGACAATAGTCTGGAAACATACTTTTTCCATACTCTCTTTTCCTTACCCCATACTTTTCCAGACCTGGAAAATACTCAAATCAAATTCCATACTTTTCCATTAAATCTCTTTTATTTTGGACATGTGTAAATCCAAAGTTTGTCAGAGATGCATAGGATGACACATTTTTACAGCAGGGCTAACTCTAATGTATTTGAAAAAAGAAAAATCATTGTAACCCCAAGATGATTATTGGGAAATATCGAAAATATTTTCAACAGTTGAGATGGTGGTTAGGAGGCCCTCAGTGCTTGTTCAGGAACAAGCTGAAGAAGCTAGCTGGTTCGTCTCCTTCAGCCATTATTTCTGTCTTGCAGAAGTCTGGCGGGTTGAGCAGCTGGGGGTCTGTCATCCCGACGACGTTGTCGACGAAGCTGGTGAACAGGACAACAAGGATGCGTTTATTACAAAAGGAATTAAAGGTGTGTTTTTTTACGACCTCCAAGCTTTTACAATTTTACATGGTGATTTTTACCTCTTAACTTTTTCCACATTCTCTCGTGTGACAAAAGGGATTCCAAATTAATGTATTCTGGATTTTTGGTGTCAAATATAAGCAAAGTACTCTTTTCTAAAAGAGTGGAGTGGACGTAGCCTCTAGGAAGTTTATGGGACAGTATGACATTCTAATAACAGTAAAACCTACAGTAGTTTGCAAAAGTAGTCACCCCTTTACTCACTTGGACTACATGCATATTGTCTCACTGGCAAACACGTTTGATAATAACATAATTTTTCATGTTCTAATCTGACCTTTCTTGTTGGGAAGATTTATCAGAGGTCCCTTAAATACATTCTAATGTGACTTTACGGTGTACGGTGGCGTTTTCTCCTGCAGAATGCATTTGCCCAGTATAGAAATTTTGAACAATAATCCCACACAAGCAAAAGGAAATGTGCAGAAAGCAACTACTGTACATGTAGAGTGGTATGTATGTGATATGATGTGTCTCGGCACCAATGCCATTGATAAAAATACTTAAGTCCTTTTTACACTGTTGATCTGAATGTAGACCTACGCACCTTGTCTGCACCCATCCATAATCTTTGGTGTGGTACACATTGCTGACAGGAATGCATCCGAATTCAGTGACCGTCATCATGTACTTTCCTGGAGGGACAGAAATGAGAACTCATTTAAGTTTATCAAACAAGTTTCAGGAGCAGAGCCACACTTTTTTTTTTTTTATCTTCATTTATACAGGGGGAGTCTCACTGAGAGCAATGCTCTCTTTTTCAGGAGCGTCCTGTTCAAATTCACACACACATTCATACCTGGAAGCTGACCAGTACAACCACAGTCTGATCTGTTGGCCACTGATCAGCTCCACTGGAGCAGTTGGGGTTAAGGGCCTTGCTCAAGGGCATCTCAGTGGTGGTAATGAGGGAGGGGCAAGCGCTGCCTTTTCACTTTCCCCAGCCAGATTTATCCTGCCGGTCCTGGGGATTGAACCGACGACCTTCCGGTCACAAGCTCGCTCCTCTAACCATTGGGCCACCACTGCCCCAAACACCTCGCTCACGCCTCTCACCCACACCTCCTCAGACAGCTCGATTACCTCCATGGTCCATGAACAAGGCCAAAATGAAAAGCCGCAGCCATTCCTTATGTTCTCACCTATATTAGGCACATCTCCCACCCAGTTGTTGACCAGGAGCCCCTCTCCAGGTCCGGAGGAGCTGCCAATTACTACCTGGTTCAGCAGAGAGGCGTCCTTTGGGACCCCAATGGGCTGGAAGTCTGTGGTCAGAGGCCTTTTTTTGCATTTATGGTTTACATCATCAATCTCGTACATGACAGCCTGGTGGATGACATTGATGGGGAAACATGTTTAGTGCTCGTTTTGCTGTCTCCACAGATTTGTTCAACATTGTTTTTACATTTGTCATTTATACATAGAAAGTCAGGGGGGTGGAGTACTTTCTGAAGGCACTGACTGTACACACTTTAACGTGAAATTGAAACTCAATAATCGTTTTTATTCTTGAAAGGATTATTGAGTTTCAATTTCAGGTTAAAGTGTGTAATCCTTTTAACTCAATTCCTTTTAATAAACAAATAATCAGGAGCAGAGGTGGAAAGTGAATAATTCCAAATGCTAGTCACTGTGGTTGAGTTTCCCAGCATGTTAAGCATTCAGTACTTTCACGTCTGCTTTTTAACCATTTATGTTGTAACAGCCATGTGCGTTGTGTGACTATGAGTCCTGTCAGTTACAAGACAACTTTCTGGAACAGGAGGGAAAACCGCGCTTCAGCTGACGAACTGCGCCCAACCGGTGCTTCTCAGAAAAGGGGACTGAGTGAACACATGAGAAAGAAACAATCTGGAGCACACGGTCAAAGTTAAGGCAATTTAATAAGTGCAAGCAGACTAACGTTTCGACACACAAAGTGTCTTTTGAAGACACTTTGTGTGTCGAAACGTTAGTCTGCTGGCACAACTTTCTGGACTTTGCTTCTCATATCATTACTAGCCCTGAGATTTGTGATCATCAAGGAACCACTCCCCAAACCATAATATCTTGTAAAAGAATTTGAGGAGGCAAGAGAAGCGTTGGCCCTGCGAAGAGGTTCTGGCCCGGTAGGCCCGTTCTGTAATACATCCCTGAATACAACCACAATGTGAAATGAATGATTTGGGCTATAATGTCATTGCTTGGGTCACCTCTCTGTAGAGCAGAAGAGCATCATAGGTGAAGGACTGGTTCTGGTAGGTTCCCAGCTCTTGCAGGCGGATCCGCTCATCCATCCCATCATACACATACTTGGCAAAGGCCAACAGCTTCTCATTCTGGGTGAACTGGGAGAAGAACGAGAAGAACCATTTGAGTACTTCTGTCACTCTGGATCTACTACTGCTCTTGCTGATGCTTAGTCATTATGCTTACTGGTGTGGTTAATTGTGCTCCCCTAAACACCATAATTACTTTGAAAAAGATAAGCAAACAAACACTCACCACAGAGAAGGCTCCCGTCAGCAGAGGAGGACTTTCTGTATGAAGAAGGAAGATGTGTTTTCATTGAGACTCACAGAGTGAGTTTTATAAGTGAGTTATACACAATAGGAAATAATACACCACAGCTATCATCATCATCATCATCATCATCATCATCATCATCATCACCTATTCTTGAATACTAGCAGGATGACATAAGAGCAATGCAAATATGGCAAATCAATTGAAAATCCTATTGATCAACACGTCGTCATCCATCCACTCTCTGTTACTTACTGCAGGGATGGGGCGTCTGGGCCAGGCAGCCTAGTGCCAGCGAGCACATTAACAGTAAAGATCTCATGCTGCACGAGTCCGATTCCCACCTGCAAACACAGATCCAGCAGAGGCAAAGTCTCTCCCTTATAAACACTGACACCGCCGCTCCGGGGGGGACGTCAGCTTCCGGGTTTTCCTTCTACAGTAACACCATTGGGCTTTTGAAATCCCACTCCTCATAGGGCTACCCATGGCCGTAACTAGCTATGAGGACGGGGAGGTCCGGACCTCCCCTAATATTTCAGAGGATTTTTTTTTTTTTTTTTTTTATATAAAACAATCTGCATGGAAAAGCATGAAAAACACGGGATCGCTTTTATTTTGAAACGAAAGGCAGGTCAGGCAGGAAGTCATCTGACGCCGCGTCCGCGGTAACTTGATTCCGAGAGAGCAGCAGCATGGTGGTGAGTGATGACTGTCTGTCTGCCTGGCGAGATAATTGAAGGTGAGCGAGCTGCGAGACAGTGAGCGAGTGAACGACAGACAGTGAGTGACACTGACAGATTTTTTAGCAACAACCAAGAAAGTAAGTGTCTAGTCTGTCTCTTAAGTAATGTTACCTGTGTGACACGTTGGGATGCTACTGGCTAATCATGCATGATGCCAATTGCCAAGCTCCCGAAGTCAGGTATGCAGGTGGCTATATGCATGGTTTCAGTTTCATGACCCAATAAGTAACAAAAAGAGGTGGTGTAAAGTTAAAAACAACATAATATATTTTATTTTATTTTTCAATCGTTCCTATCAGGAATAAATAAATGTCCCTCTGTATGTTTTTTTTATTATCGATGATGACTTTGTGTGTTGTGTACGGCTTGGGTTGTGTACCTGTGTTTGTAGGTGTCATTTTGATATGAATTTGGCTAAAACAGTTTGTGTTTGTTAGTTACAATTATGTTGACAGGAGAGCTGAGCAGGTGGTGACATGAAAGAGAATATACTGAATAATGACATCACAACAGTATAATCCTAATGTTGATTTAAAATGATATATTACTCTAAATATGGCTAAAAAAGGGGGGAAAAAACCCTCAAATTTTTTTCGGCGGCGCCCTTGCGGGCGCCACCGAATGCACCTCCCCTTGCTGGACCTCCCCTATTTCAGAACCCTGGTTACGGCCCTGGGGCTACCTGTTCTTATCTGGCTCCTCATAGGCCTACCTGTTGTTATATGGCTCACATCACGAGAGGCCATATATAATCAATCAGGTGAAAGGCAGGCCTGCCCTATATGGGCCTGTTGGGCCATTCGACCGAATTTGTGCAAAGTCAGAGTTGGAAACATCTTGAAATAAATGTTTTTCTTATAAACATCTAAGATTTGCATACTTAAATGATATTTAAATGTGTTTTTGTTGTTGTGGGACAGCACGGATTCGGTAGAATGTATAGTGTAATGGTAAATGGACTGCATTTATATAGCGCTTTACAATGTGCCTGCATTCACCCATTCATACACCAAGGGCGGCAAGCTGCCACGCAGGGTGCTGGCACAGCCATCGGGAGAAATTTGGGGTTAAGTGTCTTGCCCAAGGACACTTCGACATGCAGACTGGAGGAGCCGGGGATTGAACCACCAACCTTCTGATTGGTGGACAACCTACTCTACCTCCACAGCCACCCCAATACAATACACGACTACGATGTTTCACTCTGTTGAATGTTAGGTAAAATGGCACTTCTAAAAATGTTACAGCCTCAAGACATACTGACCTAAAATATGTACTAACCTGAAATACTTTATGTTTTAATTCACCAGGTTTGGAAAAGTTGACCCAAACCCAAAGGCAAGTGAACTATGTGGACCAGGTGTGGACTCTAGTACAGTGGTCAGAGGTGAAGAATGTTGTTTGTATTCACAAAGGAAGCAAGAAAGCCAGTACTGGATGGCGGTGGAATGAGGTTCATCACATGGGCTAATTGCACCATCAGTGACATCACGGTCATAAGATCTGGAGGTGTGTGAGTGCAGTCACCTGACTGGCACACCTGAACGTTACATGAATCCTCCTGCTTAGCTACTACTCTTTCTCCTGAAAACTCATCTTAAACTTATGGAAAAAGGTATCACTAATTCAACATATTACATTTACAATTACTACTGGTTGTCCTCCACTCTCAAAAATACACAATACACCAAGATTTATGATTACATGCAGTACTACCCGACCCCCGAGGAAAGCATATCAGCCCAATCGCCAGAATAAAGCGTTGGCATTTTACAAATCTAAAAACCAGGATGTGTATGAGATTGTACTACAATCTCCACGTACATTTGGAGAAAAAAAACTGCCGGTTAATTTGAAAACCTCGCTGCCCTTCCAATGTTACATGTAAACGCAAATAAAACAATTTTGGTTATGTTTAGGCAAGCTACAACAACTTGGTTATGTTTAGGCAAGATAAACAACTTTAAGTTTTGGCAACAAAGGTTTAACTTGGTTAGGTTTAGGCAACAAAGCAACTTGGTTAGGTTTAGGCAACAAAGCAACTTGGTTAGGTTTAGGCAACTGAAGCAACTTGGTTAACGTTAGGTTGAAAATGAAAGTAGAAACACGATGTGCCTCACTCAGGAGTTGAGCTGGTGTAACCGAATGAATGTTGAGTCCTCGTGAGTCCCGAGTGGTAGCGAGTGTTGGTTAAACTCACTCCCCCCCAGTATAAAGGCATGTTAATCAGCTCCGCCAACGGAGCTAGCTCTCGTGCAGTTCGCGTGTCCGCCTCGCAAGCCGAAGCTCGGCAGTTCGAATCCACCCCTGGGCAAGCCCTTAAACATGGGTTGCTGCAATTACCGTCAAAACACAACGCCACTCTCTCGCTTGTGAGACAGAAATACTACAGAAATACAGTCCACTCATCCCGCCCCTACATCCTTAGGCGCGTACTTCAACATGAGAAAGTCGCTACTCTATGACGTGGATAACATTCATTTTCACGTATCTTGAAACGTGATATGCAACATATATATTTTAGTTTGCAAAATTTCCACAAGTGGATTCCAGAAACGTACGATGGCTACATCTTATTCTGGCGACTGAGTAAAACTCATATGAGCACTATAGGGACACACAGATGGTTTTGGTGTCTTACGTTCTTTCAGTCTTGCATGTTGACCAATGGGACAGTCTGCCAAAATGGTGCGTTCAATTAAAAACTGTCACTCTATCAATGACTTGACACTGTAGACGGGAGAGGATGACATTATAGCCATCATGAGTGACACCTTTGACTACAGTAGCCACTTACAAGTAAATACTCTCATGGCTGCCCTGATTCATACAATGATGGTCCATTGTTGCACAAACTCATGTCCTCAATCACACCCCTATTATGAAATAAAAGAAGAAAATGGCTCTTAAGGAGCAGCTTTCCACTCCACCTTATTTGCTGTTGTGTCAGCAGACGATGAACAATAACCGTCCCGCTGTGCAGTGAGGCCAAAGTCCAGACACAAAGCACGGAGATGTGGTCGAATAACAAAATGAGTGGTGCACACTGGTGTTTATTTTCCAAAGCAGCCATTTATTATTTATTATTATCATTCTATTATTATATTTATTATTTATTTATTATTATTCACATAATGTAATTTTTGCATTCTCAGTCATTATTAATCACAGTTTCTGTGTGTGTGTGGCAGTCTGGCCACATGGAGGCAGTTTGAGCAGCTGGCAGATGGCGTTGCACTCTGGTCCGTGCTGCTCCTCCAGGAAGTACCTGAGGCCCCTGTCGGCAAAGTTGGAGGGGCCTCTGGGGGTCTTTCTGGAGTGGATCTGGGGGTCGGTCAGGTAGGTCAGCCCTTTGCCGTTGGCTGTCACCCACCCTGTGAAAAAAAGAAGGAGCAAAACGATGATTTCAGAGACAAACTATAATGAAAAAAAAAAAAAGAGAGAAAAGAATCTAAGACTTTTCGTATGCACACAAAAGGCTTATTTTCCCTCAAATTCTGTTCACAAATGTGCTTAAATCCATACGCACTTCTCCCTAGCCAAGATAATCCATCCAACTGACAGGGGTGGCATATTCAGATGCTGAGTAAACAGCAAGTTGTGCTTTGGACTGGACACAATAAAAAGCCACTCTAAAATGTGCAGTTTTATCACACAACACGGGTCACAGATGTCGCAAGTTTTGAGTATGGAGAAATCACATGACAGCTGATGTGTGGGTTATCTACAAGAGAGCTTGAATATGGTCAGCCCACAATCAGTGACCTCACACACACACACACACACACACACACACACACACACACACACACACACACACACACACACACACACACACCTTGTAGGTCCACAACAACCTCCTGGCAGTCGGAGAACAGGTAGGTGAAATGTCCGAAGGCAATGCCGTATTCTGTGGCCTGGAACCTCTTGTCCTTCTTCACAGTGTTGTTGGTGAGTTTGACAAAGTCTCCAAGCATGTACGGCTCCACCGTCACGCAGCCCACAATCTCGTCCTCATTCAAGATCTACTCAGCCACAAGTACAGCAAACATAAGAGAGGGCGGTAATAAGTTAGTAGTAAGTTTTCTTCTTTTATTTTTTTGATTCTCCCTGTTTTCTCCCCAATTGTAGGCCACTTGGCCAATTCCCCCTGCTGTCCCCGGTCCTTGCTCCACCCCCTCTGCCGATCTGGGACGAGCTGTCGACTGGTACATGCTTCCTCCGATACATGTGCAGTTGCCAGTCGCTTCTTTTCACCCCTGACAGTGAGG
>NW_028150862.1:0-28697 GCF_964638095.1 Poromitra crassiceps | reverse complement strand
CTGAGTCAATGCGGTCTTAGCCTCTCTGGTGTCAACACTCTGTCCTGATTTTGGATTTTTTTTTTTTTTTTCCAAAATCAGACTTGACACCAGAGAGGCTGAATACCGCACTGAGTCAATGCGGTCTTAGCCTCTCTGGTCTTCAACACTCTGTCTGATTTTGGATTTTTTTTTTTTTTTTCCAAAATCAGACTTGACACCAGAGAGGCTGAATATCGCACTGAGTCAATGCGGTCTTAGCCTCTCTGGTGTCAACACTCTGTCTGATTTTGGATTTTTTTTTTTTTTTCCCAAAATCAGACTTGACACCAGAGAGGCTGAATACCGCACTGAGTCAATGCGGTCTTAGCCTCTCTGGTCTCAACACTCTGTCTGATTTTGGATTTTTTTTTTTTTTTTCCAAAATCAGACTTGACACCAGAGAGGCTGAATACCGCACTGAGTCAATGCGGTCTTAGCCTCTCTGGTCTCAACACTCTGTCTGATTTTGGATTTTTTTTTTTTTTTTCCAAAATCAGACTTGACACCAGAGAGGCTGAATACCGCACTGAGTCAATGCGGTCTTAGCCTCTCTGGTCTCAACACTCTGTCTGATTTTGGATTTTTTTTTTTTTTTTTCCAAAATCAGACTTGACACCAGAGAGGCTGAATACCGCACTGAGTCAATGCGGTCTTAGCCTCTCTGGTCTCAACACTCTGTCTGATTTTGGATTTTTTTTTTTTTTTTCCAAAATCAGACTTGACACCAGAGAGGCTGAATACCGCACTGAGTCAATGCGGTCTTAGCCTCTCTGGTCTCAACACTCTGTCTGATTTTGGATTTTGTTTTTTTTTTTCCAAAATCAGACTTGACACCAGAGAGGCTGAATACCGCACTGAGTCAATGCGGTCTTAGCCTCTCTGGTCTCAACACTCTGTCTGATTTTGGATTTTTTTTTTTTTTTTTCCAAAATCAGACTTGACACCAGAGAGGCTGAATACCGCACTGAGTCAATGCGGTCTTAGCCTCTCTGGTCTCAACACTCTGTCTGATTTTGGATTTTTTTTTTTTTTTTTCCAAAATCAGACTTGACACCAGAGAGGCTGAATACCGCACTGAGTCAATGCGGTCTTAGCCTCTCTGGTCTCAACACTCTGTCTGATTTTGGATTTTCTTTTTTTTTTCCAAATCAGACTTGACACCAGAGAGGCTGAATACCGCACTTAGTCAATGCGGTCTTAGCCTCTCTGGTCTCAACACTCTGTCTGATTTTGGATTTCTTTTTTTTTTTTTCCAAAATCAGACTTGACACCAGAGAGGCTGAATACCGCACTGAGTCAATGCGGTCTTAGCCTCTCTGGTGTCAACACTCTGTCTGATTTTGGATTTTTTTTTTTTTTTTTTCCAAAATCAGACTTGACACCAGAGAGGCTGAATACCGCACTGAGTCAATGCGGTCTTAGCCTCTCTGGTGTCAACACTCTGTCTGATTTTGGATTTTTTTTTTTTTTTTTTCCAAAATCAGACTTGACACCAGAGAGGCTGAATACCGCACTGAGTCAATGCGGTCTTAGCCTCTCTGGTCTCAACACTCTGTCTGATTTTGGATTTTTTTTTTTTTTTTTCCAAAATCAGACTTGACACCAGAGAGGCTGAATACCGCACTGAGTCAATGCGGTCTTAGCCTCTCTGGTCTCAACACTCTGTCTGATTTTGGATTTTTTTTTTTTTTTTCCAAAATCAGACTTGACACCAGAGAGGCTGAATATCGCACTGAGTCAATCCGGTCTTAGCCTCTCTGGTGTCAACACTCTGTCTGATTTTGGATTTTTTTTTTTTTTTTTCCAAAATCAGACTTGACACCAGAGAGGCTGAATACCGCACTGAGTCAATGCGGTCTTAGCCTCTCTGGTCTCAACACTCTGTCTGATTTTGGATTTTTTTTTTTTTTTTCAAAAATCAGACTTGACACCAGAGAGGCTGAATACCGCACTGAGTCAATGCGGTCTTAGCCTCTCTGGTGTCAACACTCTGTCTGATTTTGGATTTTTTTTTTTTTTTCCAAAATCAGACTTGACACCAGAGAGGCTGAATACCGCACTGAGTCAATGCGGTCTTAGCCTCTCTGGTCTCAACACTCTGTCTGATTTTGGATTTTTTTTTTTTTTTTCCAAAATCAGACTTGACACCAGAGAGGCTGAATACCGCACTGAGTCAATGCGGTCTTAGCCTCTCTGGTCTCAACACTCTGTCTGATTTTGGATTTTGGATTTTTTTTTCTCCAAAATCAGACTTGACACCAGAGAGGCTGAATACCGCACTGAGTCAATGCGGTCTTAGCCTCTCTGGTCTCAACACTCTGTCTGATTTTGGATTTTTTTTTTTTTTTTTCCAAAATCAGACTTGACACCAGAGAGGCTGAATACCGCACTGAGTCAATGCGGTCTTAGCCTCTCTGGTGTCAACACTCTGTCTGATTTTGGATTTTTTTTTTTTTTTTCCAAAATCAGACTTGACACCAGAGAGGCTGAATACCGCACTGAGTCAATGCGGTCTTAGCCTCTCTGGTCTCAACACTCTGTCTGATTTTGGATTTTTTTTTTTTTTTTTCCAAAATCAGACTTGACACCAGAGAGGCTGAATACCGCACTGAGTCAATGCGGTCTTAGCCTCTCTGGTGTCAACACTCTGTCTGATTTTGGATTTTTTTTTTTTTTTTCCAAAATCAGACTTGACACCAGAGAGGCTGAATATCGCACTGAGTCAATGCGGTCTTAGCCTCTCTGGTGTCAACACTCTGTCTGATTTTGGATTTATTTTTTTTTTTTTCCAAAATCAGACTTGACACCAGAGAGGCTGAATACCGCACTGAGTCAATGCGGTCTTAGCCTCTCTGGTCTCAACACTCTGTCTGATTTTGGATTTTTTTTTTTTTTTCCAAAATCAGACTTGACACCAGAGAGGCTGAATATCGCACTGAGTCAATGCGGTCTTAGCCTCTCTGGTGTCAACACTCTGTCTGATTTTGGATTTTTTTTTTTTTTCCCAAAATCAGACTTGACACCAGAGAGGCTGAATACCGCACTGAGTCAATGCGGTCTTAGCCTCTCTGGTCTCAACACTCTGTCTGATTTTGGATTTTTTTTTTTTTTTCCAAAATCAGACTTGACACCAGAGAGGCTGAATACTGCACTGAGTCAATGCAGTCTTAGCCTCTCTGGTGTCAACACTCTGTCTGATTTTGGATTTTTTTTTTTTTTTCCAAAATCAGACTTGACACCAGAGAGGCTGAATACCGCACTGAGTCAATGCGGTCTTAGCCTCTCTGGTCTCAACACTCTGTCTGATTTTGGATTTTGGATTTTTTTTTTCCAAAATCAGACTTGACACCAGAGAGGCTGAATACCGCACTGAGTCAATGCGGTCTTAGCCTCTCTGGTCTCAACACTCTGTCTGATTTTGGATTTTTTTTTTTTTTTTCCAAAATCAGACTTGACACCAGAGAGGCTGAATACCGCACTGAGTCAATGCGGTCTTAGCCTCTCTGGTCTCAACACTCTGTCTGATTTTGGATTTTGGATTTTTTTTTTCCAAAATCAGACTTGACACCAGAGAGGCTGAATACCGCACTGAGTCAATGCGGTCTTAGCCTCTCTGGTCTCAACACTCTGTCTGATTTTGGATTTTTTTTTTTTTTTTCCAAAATCAGACTTGACACCAGAGAGGCTGAATACCGCACTTAGTCAATGCAGTCTTAGCCTCTCTGGTCTCAACACTCTGTCTGATTTTGGATTTTTTTTTTTTTTTTTCCAAAATCAGACTTGACACCAGAGAGGCTGAATACCGCACTGAGTCAATGCGGTCTTAGCCTCTCTGGTGTCAACACTCTGTCTGATTTTGGATTTTTTTTTTTTTTTTTTCCAAAATCAGACTTGACACCAGAGAGGCTGAATACCGCACTGAGTCAATGCGGTCTTAGCCTCTCTGGTCTCAACACTCTGTCTGATTTTGGATTTTTTTTTTTTTTTTCCAAAATCAGACTTGACACCAGAGAGGCTGAATACCGCACTGAGTCAATGCGGTCTTAGCCTCTCTGGTCTCAACACTCTGTCTGATTTTGGATTTTTTTTTTTTTTTTTCCAAAATCAGACTTGACACCAGAGAGGCTGAATACCGCACTGAGTCAATGCGGTCTTAGCCTCTCTGGTCTCAACACTCTGTCTGATTTTGGATTTTTTTTTTTTTTTTTCCAAAATCAGACTTGACACCAGAGAGGCTGAATACCGCACTGAGTCAATGCGGTCTTAGCCTCTCTGGTCTCAACACTCTGTCTGATTTTGGATTTTCTTTTTTTTTTTTCCAAAATCAGACTTGACACCAGAGAGGCTGAATACCGCACTTAGTCAATGCGGTCTTAGCCTCTCTGGTCTCAACACTCTGTCTGATTTTGGATTTTTTTTTTTTTTTTTTCCAAAATCAGACTTGACACCAGAGAGGCTGAATACCGCACTGAGTCAATGCGGTCTTAGCCTCTCTGGTGTCAACACTCTGTCTGATTTTGGATTTTTTTTTTTTTTTTTTCCAAAATCAGACTTGACACCAGAGAGGCTGAATACCGCACTGAGTCAATGCGGTCTTAGCCTCTCTGGTCTCAACACTCTGTCTGATTTTGGATTTTTTTTTTTTTTTTCCAAAATCAGACTTGACACCAGAGAGGCTGAATATCGCACTGAGTCAATGCGGTCTTAGCCTCTCTGGTGTCAACACTCTGTCTGATTTTGGATTTTTTTTTTTTTTTTTCCAAAATCAGACTTGACACCAGAGAGGCTGAATACCGCACTGAGTCAATGCGGTCTTAGCCTCTCTGGTCTCAACACTCTGTCTGATTTTGGATTTTTTTTTTTTTTTTTCCAAAATCAGACTTGACACCAGAGAGGCTGAATACCGCACTGAGTCAATGCGGTCTTAGCCTCTCTGGTGTCAACACTCTGTCTGATTTTGGATTTTCTTTTCTTTTTTTCCAAAATCAGACTTGACACCAGAGAGGCTGAATACCGCACTTAGTCAATGCGGTCTTAGCCTCTCTGGTCTCAACACTCTGTCTGATTTTGGATTTTTTTTTTTTTTTTTCCAAAATCAGACTTGACACCAGAGAGGCTGAATACCGCACTGAGTCAATGCGGTCTTAGCCTCTCTGGTGTCAACACTCTGTCTGATTTTGGATTTTTTTTTTTTTTTTTTCCAAAATCAGACTTGACACCAGAGAGGCTGAATACCGCACTGAGTCAATGCGGTCTTAGCCTCTCTGGTCTCAACACTCTGTCTGATTTTGGATTTTTTTTTTTTTTTTTCCAAAATCAGACTTGACACCAGAGAGGCTGAATACCGCACTGAGTCAATGCGGTCTTAGCCTCTCTGGTCTCAACACTCTGTCTGATTTTGGATTTTTTTTTTTTTTTCCAAAATCAGACTTGACACCAGAGAGGCTGAATATCGCACTGAGTCAATCCGGTCTTAGCCTCTCTGGTGTCAACACTCTGTCTGATTTTGGATTTTTTTTTTTTTTTTTCCAAAATCAGACTTGACACCAGAGAGGCTGAATACCGCACTGAGTCAATGCGGTCTTAGCCTCTCTGGTCTCAACACTCTGTCTGATTTTGGATTTTTTTTTTTTTTTTTCCAAAATCAGACTTGACACCAGAGAGGCTGAATACCGCACTGAGTCAATGCGGTCTTAGCCTCTCTGGTGTCAACACTCTGTCTGATTTTGGATTTTTTTTTTTTTTTCCAAAATCAGACTTGACACCAGAGAGGCTGAATACCGCACTGAGTCAATGCGGTCTTAGCCTCTCTGGTCTCAACACTCTGTCTGATTTTGGATTTTTTTTTTTTTTTTTCCAAAATCAGACTTGACACCAGAGAGGCTGAATACCGCACTGAGTCAATGCGGTCTTAGCCTCTCTGGTCTCAACACTCTGTCTGATTTTGGATTTTGGATTTTTTTTTCTCCAAAATCAGACTTGACACCAGAGAGGCTGAATACCGCACTGAGTCAATGCGGTCTTAGCCTCTCTGGTCTCAACACTCTGTCTGATTTTGGATTTTTTTTTTTTTTTTTTCCAAAATCAGACTTGACACCAGAGAGGCTGAATACCGCACTGAGTCAATGCGGTCTTAGCCTCTCTGGTGTCAACACTCTGTCTGATTTTGGATTTTTTTTTTTTTTTTCCAAAATCAGACTTGACACCAGAGAGGCTGAATACCGCACTGAGTCAATGCGGTCTTAGCCTCTCTGGTCTCAACACTCTGTCTGATTTTGGATTTTTTTTTTTTTTTTCCAAAATCAGACTTGACACCAGAGAGGCTGAATACCGCACTGAGTCAATGCGGTCTTAGCCTCTCTGGTGTCAACACTCTGTCTGATTTTGGATTTTTTTTTTTTTTTCCAAAATCAGACTTGACACCAGAGAGGCTGAATACCGCACTGAGTCAATGCGGTCTTAGCCTCTCTGGTCTCAACACTCTGTCTGATTTTGGATTTTTTTTTTTTTCTTCCAAAATCAGACTTGACACCAGAGAAGCTGAATACCGCACTGAGTCAATGCGGTCTTAGCCTCTCTGGTCTCAACACTCTGTCTGATTTTGGATTTTTTTTTTTTTTTTTCCAAAATCAGACTTGACACCAGAGAGGCTGAATATCGCACTGAGTCAATGCGGTCTTAGCCTCTCTGGTGTCAACACTCTGTCTGATTTTGGATTTTTTTTTTTTTTTTCCAAAATCAGACTTGACACCAGAGAGGCTGAATACCGCACTGAGTCAATGCGGTCTTAGCCTCTCTGGTCTCAACACTCTGTCTGATTTTGGATTTTTTTTTTTTTTTCCAAAATCAGACTTGACACCAGAGAGGCTGAATATCGCACTGAGTCAATGCGGTCTTAGCCTCTCTGGTGTCAACACTCTGTCTGATTTTGGATTTTTTTTTTTTTTTTCCCAAAATCAGACTTGACACCAGAGAGGCTGAATACCGCACTGAGTCAATGCGGTCTTAGCCTCTCTGGTCTCAACACTCTGTCTGATTTTGGATTTTTTTTTTTTTTTTCCAAAATCAGACTTGACACCAGAGAGGCTGAATACTGCACTGAGTCAATGCAGTCTTAGCCTCTCTGGTGTCAACACTCTGTCTGATTTTGGATTTTTTTTTTTTTTCCAAAATCAGACTTGACACCAGAGAGGCTGAATACCGCACTGAGTCAATGCGGTCTTAGCCTCTCTGGTCTCAACACTCTGTCTGATTTTGGATTTTTTTTTTTTTTTTTCCAAAATCAGACTTGACACCAGAGAGGCTGAATACCGCACTGAGTCAATGCGGTCTTAGCCTCTCTGGTCTCAACACTCTGTCTGATTTTGGATTTTGGATTTTTTTTTTCCAAAATCAGACTTGACACCAGAGAGGCTGAATACCGCACTGAGTCAATGCGGTCTTAGCCTCTCTGGTCTCAACACTCTGTCTGATTTTGGATTTTTTTTTTTTTTTTTTCCAAAATCAGACTTGACACCAGAGAGGCTGAATACCGCACTGAGTCAATGCGGTCTTAGCCTCTCTGGTCTCAACACTCTGTCTGATTTTGGATTTTGGATTTTTTTTTTCCAAAATCAGACTTGACACCAGAGAGGCTGAATACCGCACTGAGTCAATGCGGTCTTAGCCTCTCTGGTCTCAACACTCTGTCTGATTTTGGATTTTTTTTTTTTTTTTTTCCAAAATCAGACTTGACACCAGAGAGGCTGAATACCGCACTGAGTCAATGCGGTCTTAGCCTCTCTGGTCTCAACACTCTGTCTGATTTTGGATTTTTTTTTTTTTTTTTCCAAAATCAGACTTGACACCAGAGAGGCTGAATACCGCACTGAGTCAATGCGGTCTTAGCCTCTCTGGTCTCAACACTCTGTCTGATTTTGGATTTTCTTTTCTTTTTTTCCAAAATCAGACTTGACACCAGAGAGGCTGAATACCGCACTTAGTCAATGCGGTCTTAGCCTCTCTGGTCTCAACACTCTGTCTGATTTTGGATTTTTTTTTTTTTTTTCCAAAATCAGACTTGACACCAGAGAGGCTGAATACCGCACTGAGTCAATGCGGTCTTAGCCTCTCTGGTGTCAACACTCTGTCTGATTTTGGATTTTTTTTTTTTTTTTTTTCCAAAATCAGACTTGACACCAGAGAGGCTGAATACCGCACTGAGTCAATGCGGTCTTAGCCTCTCTGGTGTCAACACTCTGTCTGATTTTGGATTTTTTTTTTTTTTTTTTCCAAAATCAGACTTGACACCAGAGAGGCTGAATACCGCACTGAGTCAATGCGGTCTTAGCCTCTCTGGTCTCAACACTCTGTCTGATTTTGGATTTTTTTTTTTTTTTTTTCCAAAATCAGACTTGACACCAGAGAGGCTGAATACCGCACTGAGTCAATGCGGTCTTAGCCTCTCTGGTCTCAACACTCTGTCTGATTTTGGATTTTTTTTTTTTTTTTCCAAAATCAGACTTGACACCAGAGAGGCTGAATATCGCACTGAGTCAATCCGGTCTTAGCCTCTCTGGTGTCAACACTCTGTCTGATTTTGGATTTTTTTTTTTTTTTTTCCAAAATCAGACTTGACACCAGAGAGGCTGAATACCGCACTGAGTCAATGCGGTCTTAGCCTCTCTGGTCTCAACACTCTGTCTGATTTTGGATTTTTTTTTTTTTTTTTTCCAAAATCAGACTTGACACCAGAGAGGCTGAATACCGCACTGAGTCAATGCGGTCTTAGCCTCTCTGGTGTCAACACTCTGTCTGATTTTGGATTTTTTTTTTTTTTTTCCAAAATCAGACTTGACACCAGAGAGGCTGAATACCGCACTGAGTCAATGCGGTCTTAGCCTCTCTGGTCTCAACACTCTGTCTGATTTTGGATTTTTTTTTTTTTTTTTCCAAAATCAGACTTGACACCAGAGAGGCTGAATACCGCACTGAGTCAATGCGGTCTTAGCCTCTCTGGTCTCAACACTCTGTCTGATTTTGGATTTTGGATTTTTTTTTTCTCCAAAATCAGACTTGACACCAGAGAGGCTGAATACCGCACTGAGTCAATGCGGTCTTAGCCTCTCTGGTCTCAACACTCTGTCTGATTTTGGATTTTTTTTTTTTTTTTTTCCAAAATCAGACTTGACACCAGAGAGGCTGAATACCGCACTGAGTCAATGCGGTCTTAGCCTCTCTGGTGTCAACACTCTGTCTGATTTTGGATTTTTTTTTTTTTTTTTTCCAAAATCAGACTTGACACCAGAGAGGCTGAATACCGCACTGAGTCAATGCGGTCTTAGCCTCTCTGGTGTCAACACTCTGTCTGATTTTGGATTTTTTTTTTTTTTTCCAAAATCAGACTTGACACCAGAGAGGCTGAATACCGCACTGAGTCAATGCGGTCTTAGCCTCTCTGGTCTCAACACTCTGTCTGATTTTGGATTTTTTTTTTTTTCTTCCAAAATCAGACTTGACACCAGAGAAGCTGAATACCGCACTGAGTCAATGCGGTCTTAGCCTCTCTGGTCTCAACACTCTGTCTGATTTTGGATTTTTTTTTTTTTTTTCCAAAATCAGACTTGACACCAGAGAGGCTGAATATCGCACTGAGTCAATGCGGTCTTAGCCTCTCTGGTGTCAACACTCTGTCTGATTTTGGATTTTTTTTTTTTTTTTTCCAAAATCAGACTTGACACCAGAGAGGCTGAATACCGCACTGAGTCAATGCGGTCTTAGCCTCTCTGGTCTCAACACTCTGTCTGATTTTGGATTTTTTTTTTTTTTTTCCAAAATCAGACTTGACACCAGAGAGGCTGAATATCGCACTGAGTCAATGCGGTCTTAGCCTCTCTGGTGTCAACACTCTGTCTGATTTTGGATTTTTTTTTTTTTTTTCCCAAAATCAGACTTGACACCAGAGAGGCTGAATACCGCACTGAGTCAATGCGGTCTTAGCCTCTCTGGTCTCAACACTCTGTCTGATTTTGGATTTTTTTTTTTTTTTTTCCAAAATCAGACTTGACACCAGAGAGGCTGAATACTGCACTGAGTCAATGCAGTCTTAGCCTCTCTGGTGTCAACACTCTGTCTGATTTTGGATTTTTTTTTTTTTTTCCAAAATCAGACTTGACACCAGAGAGGCTGAATACCGCACTGAGTCAATGCGGTCTTAGCCTCTCTGGTCTCAACACTCTGTCTGATTTTGGATTTTTTTTTTTTTTTTTCCAAAATCAGACTTGACACCAGAGAGGCTGAATACCGCACTGAGTCAATGCGGTCTTAGCCTCTCTGGTCTCAACACTCTGTCTGATTTTGGATTTTGGATTTTTTTTTTCCAAAATCAGACTTGACACCAGAGAGGCTGAATACCGCACTGAGTCAATGCGGTCTTAGCCTCTCTGGTCTCAACACTCTGTCTGATTTTGGATTTTTTTTTTTTTTTTTCCAAAATCAGACTTGACACCAGAGATGCTGAATACCGCACTGAGTCAATGCGGTCTTAGCCTCTCTGGTCTCAACACTCTGTCTGATTTTGGATTTTCTTTTCTTTTTTTCCAAAATCAGACTTGACACCAGAGAGGCTGAATACCGCACTTAGTCAATGCGGTCTTAGCCTCTCTGGTCTCAACACTCTGTCTGATTTTGGATTTTTTTTTTTTTTTTTTCCAAAATCAGACTTGACACCAGAGAGGCTGAATACCGCACTGAGTCAATGCGGTCTTAGCCTCTCTGGTGTCAACACTCTGTCTGATTTTGGATTTTTTTTTTTTTTTTTTCCAAAATCAGACTTGACACCAGAGAGGCTGAATACCGCACTGAGTCAATGCGGTCTTAGCCTCTCTGGTCTCAACACTCTGTCTGATTTTGGATTTTTTTTTTTTTTTTTCCAAAATCAGACTTGACACCAGAGAGGCTGAATATCGCACTGAGTCAATGCGGTCTTAGCCTCTCTGGTGTCAACACTCTGTCTGATTTTGGATTTTTTTTTTTTTTTTTCCAAAATCAGACTTGACACCAGAGAGGCTGAATACCGCACTGAGTCAATGCGGTCTTAGCCTCTCTGGTCTCAACACTCTGTCTGATTTTGGATTTTTTTTTTTTTTTTTCCAAAATCAGACTTGACACCAGAGAGGCTGAATACCGCACTGAGTCAATGCGGTCTTAGCCTCTCTGGTGTCAACACTCTGTCTGATTTTGGATTTTCTTTTCTTTTTTTCCAAAATCAGACTTGACACCAGAGAGGCTGAATACCGCACTTAGTCAATGCGGTCTTAGCCTCTCTGGTCTCAACACTCTGTCTGATTTTGGATTTTTTTTTTTTTTTTTTCCAAAATCAGACTTGACACCAGAGAGGCTGAATACCGCACTGAGTCAATGCGGTCTTAGCCTCTCTGGTGTCAACACTCTGTCTGATTTTGGATTTTTTTTTTTTTTTTTTCCAAAATCAGACTTGACACCAGAGAGGCTGAATACCGCACTGAGTCAATGCGGTCTTAGCCTCTCTGGTCTCAACACTCTGTCTGATTTTGGATTTTTTTTTTTTTTTTCCAAAATCAGACTTGACACCAGAGAGGCTGAATACCGCACTGAGTCAATGCGGTCTTAGCCTCTCTGGTCTCAACACTCTGTCTGATTTTGGATTTTTTTTTTTTTTTCCAAAATCAGACTTGACACCAGAGAGGCTGAATATCGCACTGAGTCAATCCGGTCTTAGCCTCTCTGGTGTCAACACTCTGTCTGATTTTGGATTTTTTTTTTTTTTTTTCCAAAATCAGACTTGACACCAGAGAGGCTGAATACCGCACTGAGTCAATGCGGTCTTAGCCTCTCTGGTCTCAACACTCTGTCTGATTTTGGATTTTTTTTTTTTTTTTTCCAAAATCAGACTTGACACCAGAGAGGCTGAATACCGCACTGAGTCAATGCGGTCTTAGCCTCTCTGGTGTCAACACTCTGTCTGATTTTGGATTTTTTTTTTTTTTTCCAAAATCAGACTTGACACCAGAGAGGCTGAATACCGCACTGAGTCAATGCGGTCTTAGCCTCTCTGGTCTCAACACTCTGTCTGATTTTGGATTTTTTTTTTTTTTTTTCCAAAATCAGACTTGACACCAGAGAGGCTGAATACCGCACTGAGTCAATGCGGTCTTAGCCTCTCTGGTCTCAACACTCTGTCTGATTTTGGATTTTGGATTTTTTTTTCTCCAAAATCAGACTTGACACCAGAGAGGCTGAATACCGCACTGAGTCAATGCGGTCTTAGCCTCTCTGGTCTCAACACTCTGTCTGATTTTGGATTTTTTTTTTTTTTTTTTCCAAAATCAGACTTGACACCAGAGAGGCTGAATACCGCACTGAGTCAATGCGGTCTTAGCCTCTCTGGTGTCAACACTCTGTCTGATTTTGGATTTTTTTTTTTTTTTTTTCAAAATCAGACTTGACACCAGAGAGGCTGAATACCGCACTGAGTCAATGCGGTCTTAGCCTCTCTGGTCTCAACACTCTGTCTGATTTTGGATTTTTTTTTTTTTTTTTCCAAAATCAGACTTGACACCAGAGAGGCTGAATACCGCACTGAGTCAATGCGGTCTTAGCCTCTCTGGTGTCAACACTCTGTCTGATTTTGGATTTTTTTTTTTTTTCCAAAATCAGACTTGACACCAGAGAGGCTGAATACCGCACTGAGTCAATGCGGTCTTAGCCTCTCTGGTCTCAACACTCTGTCTGATTTTGGATTTTTTTTTTTTTTCTTCCAAAATCAGACTTGACACCAGAGAAGCTGAATACCGCACTGAGTCAATGCGGTCTTAGCCTCTCTGGTCTCAACACTCTGTCTGATTTTGGATTTTTTTTTTTTTTTTCCAAAATCAGACTTGACACCAGAGAGGCTGAATATCGCACTGAGTCAATGCGGTCTTAGCCTCTCTGGTGTCAACACTCTGTCTGATTTTGGATTTTTTTTTTTTTTTTTCCAAAATCAGACTTGACACCAGAGAGGCTGAATACCGCACTGAGTCAATGCGGTCTTAGCCTCTCTGGTCTCAACACTCTGTCTGATTTTGGATTTTTTTTTTTTTTTTCCAAAATCAGACTTGACACCAGAGAGGCTGAATATCGCACTGAGTCAATGCGGTCTTAGCCTCTCTGGTGTCAACACTCTGTCTGATTTTGGATTTTTTTTTTTTTTTCCCAAAATCAGACTTGACACCAGAGAGGCTGAATACCGCACTGAGTCAATGCGGTCTTAGCCTCTCTGGTCTCAACACTCTGTCTGATTTTGGATTTTTTTTTTTTTTTTTCCAAAATCAGACTTGACACCAGAGAGGCTGAATACTGCACTGAGTCAATGCAGTCTTAGCCTCTCTGGTGTCAACACTCTGTCTGATTTTGGATTTTTTTTTTTTTTTCCAAAATCAGACTTGACACCAGAGAGGCTGAATACCGCACTGAGTCAATGCGGTCTTAGCCTCTCTGGTCTCAACACTCTGTCTGATTTTGGATTTTTTTTTTTTTTTTTCCAAAATCAGACTTGACACCAGAGAGGCTGAATACCGCACTGAGTCAATGCGGTCTTAGCCTCTCTGGTCTCAACACTCTGTCTGATTTTGGATTTTGGATTTTTTTTTTCCAAAATCAGACTTGACACCAGAGAGGCTGAATACCGCACTGAGTCAATGCGGTCTTAGCCTCTCTGGTCTCAACACTCTGTCTGATTTTGGATTTTTTTTTTTTTTTTTCCAAAATCAGACTTGACACCAGAGAGGCTGAATACCGCACTGAGTCAATGCGGTCTTAGCCTCTCTGGTCTCAACACTCTGTCTGATTTTGGATTTTGGATTTTTTTTTTCCAAAATCAGACTTGACACCAGAGAGGCTGAATACCGCACTGAGTCAATGCGGTCTTAGCCTCTCTGGTCTCAACACTCTGTCTGATTTTGGATTTTTTTTTTTTTTTTTTCCAAAATCAGACTTGACACCAGAGAGGCTGAATACCGCACTGAGTCAATGCGGTCTTAGCCTCTCTGGTCTCAACACTCTGTCTGATTTTGGATTTTTTTTTTTTTTTTTCCAAAATCAGACTTGACACCAGAGAGGCTGAATACCGCACTGAGTCAATGCGGTCTTAGCCTCTCTGGTCTCAACACTCTGTCTGATTTTGGATTTTCTTTTCTTTTTTTCCAAAATCAGACTTGACACCAGAGAGGCTGAATACCGCACTTAGTCAATGCGGTCTTAGCCTCTCTGGTCTCAACACTCTGTCTGATTTTGGATTTCTTTTTTTTTTTTTTCCAAAATCAGACTTGACACCAGAGAGGCTGAATACCGCACTGAGTCAATGCGGTCTTAGCCTCTCTGGTGTCAACACTCTGTCTGATTTTGGATTTTTTTTTTTTTTTTTTCCAAAATCAGACTTGACACCAGAGAGGCTGAATACCGCACTGAGTCAATGCGGTCTTAGCCTCTCTGGTGTCAACACTCTGTCTGATTTTGGATTTTTTTTTTTTTTTTTTCCAAAATCAGACTTGACACCAGAGAGGCTGAATACCGCACTGAGTCAATGCGGTCTTAGCCTCTCTGGTCTCAACACTCTGTCTGATTTTGGATTTTTTTTTTTTTTTTTCCAAAATCAGACTTGACACCAGAGAGGCTGAATACCGCACTGAGTCAATGCGGTCTTAGCCTCTCTGGTCTCAACACTCTGTCTGATTTTGGATTTTTTTTTTTTTTTTTCCAAAATCAGACTTGACACCAGAGAGGCTGAATATCGCACTGAGTCAATCCGGTCTTAGCCTCTCTGGTGTCAACACTCTGTCTGATTTTGGATTTTTTTTTTTTTTTTTCCAAAATCAGACTTGACACCAGAGAGGCTGAATACCGCACTGAGTCAATGCGGTCTTAGCCTCTCTGGTCTCAACACTCTGTCTGATTTTGGATTTTTTTTTTTTTTTTTCCAAAATCAGACTTGACACCAGAGAGGCTGAATACCGCACTGAGTCAATGCGGTCTTAGCCTCTCTGGTGTCAACACTCTGTCTGATTTTGGATTTTTTTTTTTTTTTTCCAAAATCAGACTTGACACCAGAGAGGCTGAATACCGCACTGAGTCAATGCGGTCTTAGCCTCTCTGGTCTCAACACTCTGTCTGATTTTGGATTTTTTTTTTTTTTTTTCCAAAATCAGACTTGACACCAGAGAGGCTGAATACCGCACTGAGTCAATGCGGTCTTAGCCTCTCTGGTCTCAACACTCTGTCTGATTTTGGATTTTGGATTTTTTTTTCTCCAAAATCAGACTTGACACCAGAGAGGCTGAATACCGCACTGAGTCAATGCGGTCTTAGCCTCTCTGGTCTCAACACTCTGTCTGATTTTGGATTTTTTTTTTTTTTTTTTCCAAAATCAGACTTGACACCAGAGAGGCTGAATACCGCACTGAGTCAATGCGGTCTTAGCCTCTCTGGTGTCAACACTCTGTCTGATTTTGGATTTTTTTTTTTTTTTTTCCAAAATCAGACTTGACACCAGAGAGGCTGAATACCGCACTGAGTCAATGCGGTCTTAGCCTCTCTGGTCTCAACACTCTGTCTGATTTTGGATTTTTTTTTTTTTTTTTCCAAAATCAGACTTGACACCAGAGAGGCTGAATACCGCACTGAGTCAATGCGGTCTTAGCCTCTCTGGTGTCAACACTCTGTCTGATTTTGGATTTTTTTTTTTTTTTTCCAAAATCAGACTTGACACCAGAGAGGCTGAATACCGCACTGAGTCAATGCGGTCTTAGCCTCTCTGGTCTCAACACTCTGTCTGATTTTGGATTTTTTTTTTTTTTCTTCCAAAATCAGACTTGACACCAGAGAAGCTGAATACCGCACTGAGTCAATGCGGTCTTAGCCTCTCTGGTCTCAACACTCTGTCTGATTTTGGATTTTTTTTTTTTTTTTTCCAAAATCAGACTTGACACCAGAGAGGCTGAATATCGCACTGAGTCAATGCGGTCTTAGCCTCTCTGGTGTCAACACTCTGTCTGATTTTGGATTTTTTTTTTTTTTTTCCAAAATCAGACTTGACACCAGAGAGGCTGAATACCGCACTGAGTCAATGCGGTCTTAGCCTCTCTGGTCTCAACACTCTGTCTGATTTTGGATTTTTTTTTTTTTTTCCAAAATCAGACTTGACACCAGAGAGGCTGAATATCGCACTGAGTCAATGCGGTCTTAGCCTCTCTGGTGTCAACACTCTGTCTGATTTTGGATTTTTTTTTTTTTTCCCCAAAATCAGACTTGACACCAGAGAGGCTGAATACCGCACTGAGTCAATGCGGTCTTAGCCTCTCTGGTCTCAACACTCTGTCTGATTTTGGATTTTTTTTTTTTTTTTTCCAAAATCAGACTTGACACCAGAGAGGCTGAATACTGCACTGAGTCAATGCAGTCTTAGCCTCTCTGGTGTCAACACTCTGTCTGATTTTGGATTTTTTTTTTTTTTTCCAAAATCAGACTTGACACCAGAGAGGCTGAATACCGCACTGAGTCAATGCGGTCTTAGCCTCTCTGGTCTCAACACTCTGTCTGATTTTGGATTTTTTTTTTTTTTTTTCCAAAATCAGACTTGACACCAGAGAGGCTGAATACCGCACTGAGTCAATGCGGTCTTAGCCTCTCTGGTCTCAACACTCTGTCTGATTTTGGATTTTTGATTTTTTTTTTCCAAAATCAGACTTGACACCAGAGAGGCTGAATACCGCACTGAGTCAATGCGGTCTTAGCCTCTCTGGTCTCAACACTCTGTCTGATTTTGGATTTTTTTTTTTTTTTTTCCAAAATCAGACTTGACACCAGAGAGGCTGAATACCGCACTGAGTCAATGCGGTCTTAGCCTCTCTGGTCTCAACACTCTGTCTGATTTTGGATTTTGGATTTTTTTTTTTCCAAAATCAGACTTGACACCAGAGAGGCTGAATACCGCACTGAGTCAATGCGGTCTTAGCCTCTCTGGTCTCAACACTCTGTCTGATTTTGGATTTTTTTTTTTTTTTTTTCCAAAATCAGACTTGACACCAGAGAGGCTGAATACCGCACTGAGTCAATGCGGTCTTAGCCTCTCTGGTCTCAACACTCTGTCTGATTTTGGATTTTTTTTTTTTTTTTTTCCAAAATCAGACTTGACACCAGAGAGGCTGAATACCGCACTGAGTCAATGCGGTCTTAGCCTCTCTGGTCTCAACACTCTGTCTGATTTTGGATTTTCTTTTTTTTTTTTTCCAAAATCAGACTTGACACCAGAGAGGCTGAATACCGCACTTAGTCAATGCGGTCTTAGCCTCTCTGGTCTCAACACTCTGTCTGATTTTGGATTTTTTTTTTTTTTTTTTCCAAAATCAGACTTGACACCAGAGAGGCTGAATACCGCACTGAGTCAATGCGGTCTTAGCCTCTCTGGTCTCAACACTCTGTCTGATTTTGGATTTTTTTTTTTTTTTTTCCAAAATCAGACTTGACACCAGAGAGGCTGAATACCGCACTGAGTCAATGCGGTCTTAGCCTCTCTGGTCTCAACACTCTGTCTGATTTTGGATTTTCTTTTTTTTTTTTTCAAAAATCAGACTTGACACCAGAGAGGCTGCATACCGCACTTAGTCAATGCGGTCTTAGCCTCTCTGGTCTCAACACTCTGTCTGATTTTGGATTTTTTTTTTTTTTTTTTCCAAAATCAGACTTGACACCAGAGAGGCTGAATACCGCACTGAGTCAATGCGGTCTTAGCCTCTCTGGTGTCAACACTCTGTCTGATTTTGGATTTTTTTTTTTTTTTTTTCCAAAATCAGACTTGACACCAGAGAGGCTGAATACCGCACTGAGTCAATGCGGTCTTAGCCTCTCTGGTCTCAACACTCTGTCTGATTTTGGATTTTTTTTTTTTTTTTTCCAAAATCAGACTTGACACCAGAGAGGCTGAATACCGCACTGAGTCAATGCGGTCTTAGCCTCTCTGGTCTCAACACTCTGTCTGATTTTGGATTTTTTTTTTTTTTTTTCCAAAATCAGACTTGACACCAGAGAGGCTGAATACCGCACTGAGTCAATGCGGTCTTAGCCTCTCTGGTCTCAACACTCTGTCTGATTTTGGATTTTTTTTTTTTTTTTTTCCAAAATCAGACTTGACACCAGAGAGGCTGAATACCGCACTGAGTCAATGCGGTCTTAGCCTCTCTGGTCTCAACACTCTGTCTGATTTTGGATTTTCTTTTTTTTTTTTCCAAAATCAGACTTGACACCAGAGAGGCTGAATACCGCACTTAGTCAATGCGGTCTTAGCCTCTCTGGTCTCAACACTCTGTCTGATTTTGGATTTTTTTTTTTTTTTTTTCCAAAATCAGACTTGACACCAGAGAGGCTGAATACCGCACTGAGTCAATGCGGTCTTAGCCTCTCTGGTGTCAACACTCTGTCTGATTTTGGATTTTTTTTTTTTTTTTTTTCCAAAATCAGACTTGACACCAGAGAGGCTGAATACCGCACTGAGTCAATGCGGTCTTAGCCTCTCTGGTCTCAACACTCTGTCTGATTTTGGATTTTTTTTTTTTTTTTTTCCAAAATCAGACTTGACACCAGAGAGGCTGAATACCGCACTGAGTCAATGCGGTCTTAGCCTCTCTGGTCTCAACACTCTGTCTGATTTTGGATTTTTTTTTTTTTTTTCCAAAATCAGACTTGACACCAGAGAGGCTGAATATCGCACTGAGTCAATGCGGTCTTAGCCTCTCTGGTGTCAACACTCTGTCTGATTTTGGATTTTTTTTTTTTTTTTTCCAAAATCAGACTTGACACCAGAGAGGCTGAATACCGCACTGAGTCAATGCGGTCTTAGCCTCTCTGGTCTCAACACTCTGTCTGATTTTGGATTTTTTTTTTTTTTTTTCCAAAATCAGACTTGACACCAGAGAGGCTGAATACTGCACTGAGTCAATGCAGTCTTAGCCTCTCTGGTCTCAACACTCTGTCTGATTTTGGATTTTTTTTTTTTTTTCCAAAATCAGACTTGACACCAGAGAGGCTGAATACCGCACTGAGTCAATGCGGTCTTAGCCTCTCTGGTCTCAACACTCTGTCTGATTTTGGATTTTTTTTTTTTTTTTTGCAAAAGCAGACTTGACACCAGAGAGGCTGAATACCGCACTGAGTCAATGCAGTCTTAGCCTCTCTGGTCTCAACACTCTGTCTGATTTTGGATTTTTTTTTTTTTTTTTTCCAAAATCAGACTTGACACCAGAGAGGCTGAATACTGCACTGAGTCAATGCGGTCTTAGCCTCTCTGGTGTCAACACTCTGTCTGATTTTGGATTTTTTTTTTTTTTTTTTCCAAAATCAGACTTGACACCAGAGAGGCTGAATACTGCACTGAGTCAATGCGGTCTTAGCCTCTCTGGTGTCAACACTCTGTCTGATTTTGGATTTTTTTTTTTTTTTTTCCAAAATCAGACTTGACACCAGAGAGGCTGAATACCGCACTGAGTCAATGCGGTCTTAGCCTCTCTGGTGTCAACACTCTGTCTGATTTTGGATTTTTTTTTTTTTTTCCAAAATCAGACTTGACACCAGAGAGGCTGAATACCGCACTGAGTCAATGCGGTCTTAGCCTCTCTGGTGTCAACACTCTGTCTGATTTTGGATTTTTTTTTTTTTTTTTTCCAAAATCAGACTTGACACCAGAGAGGCTGAATACTGCACTGAGTCAATGCGGTCTTAGCCTCTCTGGTCTCAACACTCTGTCTGATTTTGGATTTTTTTTTTTTTTTTCCAAAATCAGACTTGACACCAGAGAGGCTGAATACCGCACTGAGTCAATGCAGTCTTAGCCTCTCTGGTCTCAACACTCTGTCTGATTTTGGATTTTTTTTTTTTTTTTTCCAAAATCAGACTTGACACCAGAGAGGCTGAATACCGCACTGAGTCAATGCGGTCTTAGCCTCTCTGGTGTCAACACTGTCTGATTTTGGATTTTTTTTTTTTTTTTCCAAAATCAGACTTGACACCAGAGAGGCTGAATACTGCACTGAGTCAATGCGGTCTTAGCCTCTCTGGTGTCAACACTCTGTCTGATTTTGGATTTTCTTTTTTTTTTTTTTCCAAAATCAGACTTGACACCAGAGAGGCTGAATACCGCACTTAGTCAATGCGGTCTTAGCCTCTCTGGTCTCAACACTCTGTCTGATTTTGGATTTTTTTTTTTTTTTTTTCCAAAATCAGACTTGACACCAGAGAGGCTGAATACCGCACTGAGTCAATGCGGTCTTAGCCTCTCTGGTGTCAACACTCTGTCTGATTTTGGATTTTTTTTTTTTTTTTTTCCAAAATCAGACTTGACACCAGAGAGGCTGAATACCGCACTGAGTCAATGCGGTCTTAGCCTCTCTGGTCTCAACACTCTGTCTGATTTTGGATTTTTTTTTTTTTTTTTCCAAAATCAGACTTGACACCAGAGAGGCTGAATACCGCACTGAGTCAATGCGGTCTTAGCCTCTCTGGTCTCAACACTCTGTCTGATTTTGGATTTTTTTTTTTTTTTTCCAAAATCAGACTTGACACCAGAGAGGCTGAATATCGCACTGAGTCAATGCGGTCTTAGCCTCTCTGGTGTCAACACTCTGTCTGATTTTTTTTTTTTTTTTTTTTTTTCCAAAATCAGACTTGACACCAGAGAGGCTGAATACCGCACTGAGTCAATGCGGTCTTAGCCTCTCTGGTCTCAACACTCTGTCTGATTTTGGATTTTTTTTTTTTTTTTTTCCAAAATCAGACTTGACACCAGAGAGGCTGAATACCGCACTGAGTCAATGCGGTCTTAGCCTCTCTGGTGTCAACACTCTGTCTGATTTTGGATTTTTTTTTTTTTTTTTCCAAAATCAGACTTGACACCAGAGAGGCTGAATACCGCACTTAGTCAATGCAGTCTTAGCCTCTCTGGTCTCAACACTCTGTCTGATTTTGGATTTTTTTTTTTTTTTTTTTCCAAAATCAGACTTGACACCAGAGAGGCTGAATACCGCACTGAGTCAATGCGGTCTTAGCCTCTCTGGTGTCAACACTCTGTCTGATTTTGGATTTTTTCTTTTTTTTTTTCCAAAATCAGACTTGACACCAGAGAGGCTGAATACTGCACTGAGTCAATGCGGTCTTAGCCTCTCTGGTGTCAACACTCTGTCTGATTTTGGATTTTTTTTTTTTTTTCCAAAATCACACTTGACACCAGAGAGGCTGAATACCGCACTGAGTCAATGCGGTCTTAGCCTCTCTGGTCTCAACACTCTGTCTGATTTTGGATTTTTTTTTTTTTTTTTCCAAAATCAGACTTGACACCAGAGAGGCTGAATACCGCACTGAGTCAATGCAGTCTTAGCCTCTCTGGTCTCAACACTCTGTCTGATTTTGGATTTTTTTTTTTTTTTTTCCAAAATCAGACTTGACACCAGAGAGGCTGAATACTGCACTGAGTCAATGCGGTCTTAGCCTCTCTGGTGTCAACACTCTGTCTGATTTTGGATTTTTTTTTTTTTTTTTCCAAAATCAGACTTGACACCAGAGAGGCTGAATACTGCACTGAGTCAATGCGGTCTTAGCCTCTCTGGTGTCAACACTCTGTCTGATTTTGGATTTTTTTTTTTTTTTTCCAAAATCAGACTTGACACCAGAGAGGCTGAATACCGCACTGAGTCAATGCGGTCTTAGCCTCTCTGGTGTCAACACTCTGTCTGATTTTGGATTTTTTTTTTTTTTTTTTCCAAAATCAGACTTGACACCAGAGAGGCTGAATACTGCACTGAGTCAATGCGGTCTTAGCCTCTCTGGTGTCAACACTCTGTCTGATTTTGGATTTTTTTTTTTTTTTTCCAAAATCAGACTTGACACCAGAGAGGCTGAATACCGCACTGAGTCAATGCGGTCTTAGCCTCTCTGGTGTCAACACTCTGTCTGATTTTGGATTTTTTTTTTTTTTCCAAAATCAGACTTGACACCAGAGAGGCTGAATACCGCACTGAGTCAATGCGGTCTTAGCCTCTCTGGTGTCAACACTCTGTCTGATTTTGGATTTTTTTTTTTTTTTTTTCCAAAATCAGACTTGACACCAGAGAGGCTGAATACTGCACTGAGTCAATGCGGTCTTAGCCTCTCTGGTCTCAACACTCTGTCTGATTTTGGATTTTTTTTTTTTTTTCCAAAATCAGACTTGACACCAGAGAGGCTGAATACCGCACTGAGTCAATGCAGTCTTAGCCTCTCTGGTCTCAACACTCTGTCTGATTTTGGATTTTTTTTTTTTTTTTTTCCAAAATCAGACTTGACACCAGAGAGGCTGAATACTGCACTGAGTCAATGCGGTCTTAGCCTCTCTGGTCTCAACACTCTGTCTGATTTTGGATTTTTTTTTTTTTTTTCCAAAATCAGACTTGACACCAGAGAGGCTGAATACCGCACTGAGTCAATGCAGTCTTAGCCTCTCTGGTCTCAACACTCTGTCTGATTTTGGATTTTTTTTTTTTTTTTTCCAAAATCAGACTTGACACCAGAGAGGCTGAATACCGCACTGAGTCAATGCGGTCTTAGCCTCTCTGGTGTCAACACTGTCTGATTTTGGATTTTTTTTTTTTTTTTCCAAAATCAGACTTGACACCAGAGAGGCTGAATACTGCACTGAGTCAATGCGGTCTTAGCCTCTCTGGTGTCAACACTCTGTCTGATTTTGGATTTTCTTTTTTTTTTTTTTCCAAAATCAGACTTGACACCAGAGAGGCTGAATACCGCACTTAGTCAATGCGGTCTTAGCCTCTCTGGTCTCAACACTCTGTCTGATTTTGGATTTTTTTTTTTTTTTTTTCCAAAATCAGACTTGACACCAGAGAGGCTGAATACCGCACTGAGTCAATGCGGTCTTAGCCTCTCTGGTGTCAACACTCTGTCTGATTTTGGATTTTTTTTTTTTTTTTTTCCAAAATCAGACTTGACACCAGAGAGGCTGAATACCGCACTGAGTCAATGCGGTCTTAGCCTCTCTGGTCTCAACACTCTGTCTGATTTTGGATTTTTTTTTTTTTTTTTCCAAAATCAGACTTGACACCAGAGAGGCTGAATACCGCACTGAGTCAATGCGGTCTTAGCCTCTCTGGTGTCAACACTCTGTCTGATTTTGGATTTTTTTTTTTTTTTTTCCAAAATCAGACTTGACACCAGAGAGGCTGAATACCGCACTTAGTCAATGCAGTCTTAGCCTCTCTGGTCTCAACACTCTGTCTGATTTTGGATTTTTTTTTTTTTTTTTTTCCAAAATCAGACTTGACACCAGAGAGGCTGAATACCGCACTGAGTCAATGCGGTCTTAGCCTCTCTGGTGTCAACACTCTGTCTGATTTTGGATTTTTTCTTTTTTTTTTTCCAAAATCAGACTTGACACCAGAGAGGCTGAATACTGCACTGAGTCAATGCGGTCTTAGCCTCTCTGGTGTCAACACTCTGTCTGATTTTGGATTTTTTTTTTTTTTTCCAAAATCAGACTTGACACCAGAGAGGCTGAATACCGCACTGAGTCAATGCGGTCTTAGCCTCTCTGGTCTCAACACTCTGTCTGATTTTGGATTTTTTTTTTTTTTTTTCCAAAATCAGACTTGACACCAGAGAGGCTGAATACTGCACTGAGTCAATGCGGTCTTAGCCTCTCTGGTGTCAACACTCTGTCTGATTTTGGATTTTTTTTTTTTTTTTCCAAAATCAGACTTGACACCAGAGAGGCTGAATACCGCACTGAGTCAATGCGGTCTTAGCCTCTCTGGTGTCAACACTCTGTCTGATTTTGGATTTTTTTTTTTTTTTCCAAAATCAGACTTGACACCAGAGAGGCTGAATACCGCACTGAGTCAATGCGGTCTTAGCCTCTCTGGTGTCAACACTCTGTCTGATTTTGGATTTTTTTTTTTTTTTTTTCCAAAATCAGACTTGACACCAGAGAGGCTGAATACTGCACTGAGTCAATGCGGTCTTAGCCTCTCTGGTGTCAACACTCTGTCTGATTTTCGATTTTTTTTTTTTTTTTCCAAAATCAGACTTGACACCAGAGAGGCTGAATACCGCACTGAGTCAATGCGGTCTTAGCCTCTCTGGTGTCAACACTCTGTCTGATTTTGGATTTTTTTTTTTTTTCCAAAATCAGACTTGACACCAGAGAGGGTGAATACCGCACTGAGTCAATGCGGTCTTAGCCTCTCTGGTGTCAACACTCTGTCTGATTTTGGATTTTTTCTTTTTTTTTTTCCAAAATCAGACTTGACACCAGAGAGGCTGAATACTGCACTGAGTCAATGCGGTCTTAGCCTCTCTGGTGTCAACACTCTGTCTGATTTTGGATTTTTTTTTTTTTTTTCCAAAATCACACTTGACACCAGAGAGGCTGAATACCGCACTGAGTCAATGCGGTCTTAGCCTCTCTGGTCTCAACACTCTGTCTGATTTTGGATTTTTTTTTTTTTTTTTCCAAAATCAGACTTGACACCAGAGAGGCTGAATACCGCACTGAGTCAATGCAGTCTTAGCCTCTCTGGTCTCAACACTCTGTCTGATTTTGGATTTTTTTTTTTTTTTTTCCAAAATCAGACTTGACACCAGAGAGGCTGAATACTGCACTGAGTCAATGCGGTCTTAGCCTCTCTGGTGTCAACACTCTGTCTGATTTTGGATTTATTTATTTTTTTTTCCAAAATCAGACTTGACACCAGAGAGGCTGAATACTGCACTGAGTCAATGCGGTCTTAGCCTCTCTGGTGTCAACACTCTGTCTGATTTTGGATTTTTTTTTTTTTTTTCCAAAATCAGACTTGACACCAGAGAGGCTGAATACCGCACTGAGTCAATGCGGTCTTAGCCTCTCTGGTGTCAACACTCTGTCTGATTTTGGATTTATTTTATTTTTTTTTCCAAAATCAGACTTGACACCAGAGAGGCTGAATACTGCACTGAGTCAATGCGGTCTTAGCCTCTCTGGTGTCAACACTCTGTCTGATTTTGGATTTTTTTTTTTTTTTTCCAAAATCAGACTTGACACCAGAGAGGCTGAATACCGCACTGAGTCAATGCGGTCTTAGCCTCTCTGGTGTCAACACTCTGTCTGATTTTGGATTTTTTTTTTTTTTCCAAAATCAGACTTGACACCAGAGAGGCTGAATACCGCACTGAGTCAATGCGGTCTTAGCCTCTCTGGTGTCAACACTCTGTCTGATTTTGGATTTTCTTTTCTTTTTTTCCAAAATCAGACTTGACACCAGAGAGGCTGAATACCGCACTTAGTCAATGCGGTCTTAGCCTCTCTGGTCTCAACACTCTGTCTGATTTTGGATTTTTTTTTTTTTTTTTTCCAAAATCAGACTTGACACCAGAGAGGCTGAATACCGCACTGAGTCAATGCGGTCTTAGCCTCTCTGGTGTCAACACTCTGTCTGATTTTGGATTTTTTTTTTTTTTTTTTCCAAAATCAGACTTGACACCAGAGAGGCTGAATACCGCACTGAGTCAATGCGGTCTTAGCCTCTCTGGTCTCAACACTCTGTCTGATTTTGGATTTTTTTTTTTTTTTTTCCAAAATCAGACTTGACACCAGAGAGGCTGAATATCGCACTGAGTCAATGCGGTCTTAGCCTCTCTGGTGTCAACACTCTGTCTGATTTTGGATTTTTTTTTTTTTTTTTCCAAAATCAGACTTGACACCAGAGAGGCTGAATACCGCACTGAGTCAATGCGGTCTTAGCCTCTCTGGTCTCAACACTCTGTCTGATTTTGGATTTTTTTTTTTTTTTTTCCAAAATCAGACTTGACACCAGAGAGGCTGAATACCGCACTGAGTCAATGCGGTCTTAGCCTCTCTGGTGTCAACACTCTGTCTGATTTTGGATTTTCTTTTCTTTTTTTCCAAAATCAGACTTGACACCAGAGAGGCTGAATACCGCACTTAGTCAATGCGGTCTTAGCCTCTCTGGTCTCAACACTCTGTCTGATTTTGGATTTTTTTTTTTTTTTTTTCCAAAATCAGACTTGACACCAGAGAGGCTGAATACCGCACTGAGTCAATGCGGTCTTAGCCTCTCTGGTGTCAACACTCTGTCTGATTTTGGATTTTTTTTTTTTTTTTTCCAAAATCAGACTTGACACCAGAGAGGCTGAATACCGCACTGAGTCAATGCGGTCTTAGCCTCTCTGGTCTCAACACTCTGTCTGATTTTGGATTTTTTTTTTTTTTTTCCAAAATCAGACTTGACACCAGAGAGGCTGAATATCGCACTGAGTCAATCCGGTCTTAGCCTCTCTGGTGTCAACACTCTGTCTGATTTTGGATTTTTTTTTTTTTTTTTCCAAAATCAGACTTGACACCAGAGAGGCTGAATACCGCACTGAGTCAATGCGGTCTTAGCCTCTCTGGTCTCAACACTCTGTCTGATTTTGGATTTTTTTTTTTTTTTTCCAAAATCAGACTTGACACCAGAGAGGCTGAATACCGCACTGAGTCAATGCGGTCTTAGCCTCTCTGGTGTCAACACTCTGTCTGATTTTGGATTTTTTTTTTTTTTTTCCAAAATCAGACTTGACACCAGAGAGGCTGAATACCGCACTGAGTCAATGCGGTCTTAGCCTCTCTGGTCTCAACACTCTGTCTGATTTTGGATTTTTTTTTTTTTTTTTCCAAAATCAGACTTGACACCAGAGAGGCTGAATACCGCACTGAGTCAATGCGGTCTTAGCCTCTCTGGTCTCAACACTCTGTCTGATTTTGGATTTTGGATTTTTTTTTCTCCAAAATCAGACTTGACACCAGAGAGGCTGAATACCGCACTGAGTCAATGCGGTCTTAGCCTCTCTGGTCTCAACACTCTGCTGTCTGATTTTGGATTTTTTTTTTTTTTTTTTCCAAAATCAGACTTGACACCAGAGAGGCTGAATACCGCACTGAGTCAATGCGGTCTTAGCCTCTCTGGTGTCAACACTCTGTCTGATTTTGGATTTTTTTTTTTTTTTTCCAAAATCAGACTTGACACCAGAGAGGCTGAATACCGCACTGAGTCAATGCGGTCTTAGCCTCTCTGGTCTCAACACTCTGTCTGATTTTGGATTTTTTTTTTTTTTTTTCCAAAATCAGACTTGACACCAGAGAGGCTGAATACCGCACTGAGTCAATGCGGTCTTAGCCTCTCTGGTCTCAACACTCTGTCTGATTTTGGATTTTTTTTTTTTTTCTTCCAAAATCAGACTTGACACCAGAGAAGCTGAATACCGCACTGAGTCAATGCGGTCTTAGCCTCTCTGGTCTCAACACTCTGTCTGATTTTGGATTTTTTTTTTTTTTTTCCAAAATCAGACTTGACACCAGAGAGGCTGAATATCGCACTGAGTCAATGCGGTCTTAGCCTCTCTGGTGTCAACACTCTGTCTGATTTTGGATTTTTTTTTTTTTTTTTCCAAAATCAGACTTGACACCAGAGAGGCTGAATACCGCACTGAGTCAATGCGGTCTTAGCCTCTCTGGTCTCAACACTCTGTCTGATTTTGGATTTTTTTTTTTTTTCTTCCAAAATCAGACTTGACACCAGAGAAGCTGAATACCGCACTGAGTCAATGCGGTCTTAGCCTCTCTGGTCTCAACACTCTGTCTGATTTTGGATTTTTTTTTTTTTTTTCCAAAATCAGACTTGACACCAGAGAGGCTGAATATCGCACTGAGTCAATGCGGTCTTAGCCTCTCTGGTGTCAACACTCTGTCTGATTTTGGATTTTTTTTTTTTTTTTTCCAAAATCAGACTTGACACCAGAGAGGCTGAATACCGCACTGAGTCAATGCGGTCTTAGCCTCTCTGGTGTCAACACTCTGTCTGATTTTGGATTTTTTTTTTTTTTTTTCCAAAATCAGACTTGACACCAGAGAGGCTGAATACCGCACTGAGTCAATGCGGTCTTAGCCTCTCTGGTCTCAACACTCTGTCTGATTTTGGATTTTTTTTTTTTTTTTTCCAAAATCAGACTTGACACCAGAGAGGCTGAATACCGCACTGAGTCAATGCGGTCTTAGCCTCTCTGGTCTCAACACTCTGTCTGATTTTGGATTTTTTTTTTTTTTCTTCCAAAATCAGACTTGACACCAGAGAAGCTGAATACCGCACTGAGTCAATGCGGTCTTAGCCTCTCTGGTCTCAACACTCTGTCTGATTTTGGATTTTTTTTTTTTTTTTCCAAAATCAGACTTGACACCAGAGAGGCTGAATATCGCACTGAGTCAATGCGGTCTTAGCCTCTCTGGTGTCAACACTCTGTCTGATTTTGGATTTTTTTTTTTTTTTTTCCAAAATCAGACTTGACACCAGAGAGGCTGAATACCGCACTGAGTCAATGCGGTCTTAGCCTCTCTGGTCTCAACACTCTGTCTGATTTTGGATTTTTTTTTTTTTTTCCAAAATCAGACTTGACACCAGAGAGGCTGAATATCGCACTGAGTCAATGCGGTCTTAGCCTCTCTGGTGTCAACACTCTGTCTGATTTTGGATTTTTTTTTTTTTTTCCCAAAATCAGACTTGACACCAGAGAGGCTGAATACCGCACTGAGTCAATGCGGTCTTAGCCTCTCTGGTCTC
>NW_028150863.1:0-28699 GCF_964638095.1 Poromitra crassiceps | reverse complement strand
TCTAGTGAGCACAAAAAAGACACCAATGGGAGAGGAAAATATACCACAGAAAAATACAATTATCTGTATCTTATTGATTAAGGGAGTAGCAAAAACATTCAGAAACAGCATGTTACTGTAATTGCATGTATTTCCAAAGTAATTCTGCTTTGATGAAAACACTTTACTCAAGTACAACTAAACTGGCTTGATTTGATCCATCAACATGAATAACAAGCAGTGTATGTGCATGAGACTGAGCATGATAAATGCATGATAAAAATAAATATGATAGCAAAGAGTAAGAAAGGACTCAGTCGGAGAGGCGAAGATCAGATGGGAAGAAGGAGAGAGAGATTTGATGCTAATTAAACTAAATTGCAACACTTCTGAGAGAGATCCTACAGTACACTTTCCTTGTTTAGAAGACTATAGCCTAGGGATATTCTAGAAATTGTTTCTAAAAGACAGACGAACTCTTACTCAGTAGGTTTGAGTGAATATTTGGCAATCCCTCCCCTAAACTCTTATATTATTTTCTACCAAGTCACAAATGTTTCGTCAGGCTCAGCCTATAGGCACTTTAACATACTTCCTATCACACACACGCGAGCACGGCGCAAGTGCGCACGCACGCGCGCACACACACACACACACACACACACACACACACACACACACACACACACACACACACACACACACACACACACACACACACACACACACACACACACACACACACACACACACTCTCTCTCCATTAATAATTCTCATTAAAATGGCAGTGGGGGTACTGTGGAGTGCTGTAAATTAATTTCTGACAATAAAATAAATTATAATTCTATAGTAGCCTACTCTTAATCACTCAATCAGGTTTTTGACACGCTCATCCCACACACAGGCACACACACACACGCACCGCACTGCACCGCACGCGCGCACACACTCACACACACACACACACACACACACACACACACACACACACACACACACATACACACACACACACACACACACACACACACACACACACACACACACACACGTTAACTTTCTCAATGGAAAAATTTTGAGAAAAACATTGATGACAAACAGACCTTTACAAACAGAGTAAATGTAATGGGTTGTGTGACAATCTGCACCACAAATTGAAGGGGAAGTAATGCTAAAAAAGCCTATTCAAAATAGCAGCCTAACCTACAGTAGCTTTAACCTAACCTACAGTAGCTTTAACCTAACCTACAGTAGCTTTAGGAACTCTGTCACCAACATATTTCTCCCACATTAAAGTGAAATTTGTTCCACCCCACAATTTATCTATTTCAACAAGCATTCCAGTCACATTTACAAAGGAAAAGTTCAAACAGCCAATCAATGTTTTCAGTGAGACAGCATTTCAGTGTAGAATGATACATTTCTTGTATATAGAAAGACTATGGTGAGTTTGGTGACACATAAATTCATTGAAATTAAGTACACCAGTTCATGTACAATTCCTTTAGCACTCTCTACAAAGACCAACCTGTTAAATCTGCAGTCTCATGCAAATAATTAAATATTTTGTAAAGATATTTGCAGTCATAGATTTGATGTAAAATCATGACTAAGAAAATTATTTAAAATCTGTAATATCGTCCTCAGAAAAACATAAAAATAAATAAATTCATAATAATAAGGGCTACATTACCCTTTCAATTAGACTAAATCATTTGAAAATTTGCTAAAATGGCAATTTATATCATTACTATTGATTCATCACTGGGCCCAGTGATTAAATTAGTCCACATGACTGAAATAGCTCATAATAAAATCTTAGTAAATCATTTAGACACAACTGAAATAGAGCCTGAACACACAATTAACGAGAAAACTGAAACAATAATGAGGCATGCTAATATGCAAAATGGTCTATTTTAAAGATGACATTTGAGCCTGTAAATTGCTGGAGGGGGAACTAGGAAAAAAGAAATAACTAGGAAAAAAGAAGACTGTAATAAACTATATATTTATTTATATATATTTTTGGAGCTTATGATAAATATATACAATAAGCTAGAGATTTTAATTTCAGTCAGCATCACACTTGATAATGTTCAAATGACAGATACTACACTACTATAGTAACTACATTAGCAAACAAAGACAAATCCGTAATGTGTCCAAACACTGCCTGGGCGTGAGGGAGAGGGGGTGGAGGGGTCACACTGACTAAAGGGTAAAAGTTGGAGCTTTTTACTGCTGGTGACTTCAACTTTTAAACTTCTGCAAAAGTCAAAGTTACACACTACTGCTGCCAACGAAGACACAATACTTATAAAGCATCCAAAACATGCCAGGGATACTTTGTCGCAAATATGTAGAAAATGCAGTAAATAAATGTGTTGCATAATTCAAAAGAAGATATTTGCAACACAATTACTTGTTGTGTTGCCTCATGTTTTGACTCATGAATTGTTTGCCATTATAGTTTCAAGTGAAACTGTCCCACATAGGCTACTACTAAAAAACAGAACCGACAGTGGAGGCAGCTGGTGAATTGCTTTTCACAGAAAATATGATGGGTTAAGTGCATGAAGCATCCTCACGCTCCCCAAAACACACATGAAATACTTTCAATGAAAGTGCACATTGACTTGCTCCTTACACTTCAACTTGAAGTTTGACACTGCTGACACCTGTAGTGGCATCATTGGAAGCCCTGTCCCTGCACCTCCCAGGACTGCCATGTGTGCCTGCTTACCGTACAGCTTGGTGGGACTGCCGTCTCTGTCGGCGGGCTGGGAGGACAGGAGCAGGGGCTCGTCGTTCAGATCGCTGTCTGGAGTGGCCGCTTTGTCCTCTGGAGCGTTCATGTCGCCGCGCAGGGAGAGCAGCGGCTTGCTCAGCTGCCCTGTAAGCATGGGATCCTGGAGGGGAGCCGGGAGCCCAGGTGGGAGGGGACACAAACAAAATCACCCCGGTTAGTGCCTCGCCGTCTCACTCTCACTGGCTCCTTCTCTCTGTCTCTCTACCCCAGCTTCTCCCCTCTATAGCTCACTCATCACTCTCTCTCCCTCCTCTCTCTCTCCCTCCCTCTCTCTCCAGCGCTCTCTTTTATCTGAGGCTGGTGCTACCCCGCTGATACTGCCGGCTGCTGCCTGCTGAAGAGCTGTTACGGATCGCATGGCTTTACCATTATACCCTGCGCTCTTAAAGGTGATACATCTCTAAGGGCTCATTACATGGCATGTGCCTCATCTTCAGCAAACACTACGCTGACAGCAGTGCACAAACACATGTATGGGCCACATGCTGATAGCTACATTAAATAAATCAAATCCTATGTCTGGTAAAAGGACGACATGAGTGAAAATACACACCACTTATTACAGCAATTTTCAATTAGCGTTGGGCAATTAGAGAAATCAAAGATGACATCACGCAGCAGAGTTTGAGGCAACATGAACTGTAGGCCTGTTTTAATCAAGAGATGAAGCTGCCCAAGTCGCTTCCAAAACAGCCTAATGTTTGTAATGTTAATTCATTTTTCACTAAAATCGAGAAAATCGACAAGACTTGACAAAGTGTGTAAGCGTTTGAGGGTCTGTCATCCATTTTATGTGAAGCACTTTGAATTGCCTCTGTGTATGAAATGTGCTATACAAATAAACTTGACTTGACTTGACTTGACTTGAGGAAGACGACACATTGCACAGAGGAATTGTATCTATCTGAACCTCCTGGGATATACAGTAAAGCTATTCAGCAGAGTGAAATATTAAAAACTGAGTAAATAAAAGTGAACTGAAATAAACAGAAACATCGGGGATTAAAAGTACAAAAACAGCATGTTTGAGAACATTTTCTATAGCCTCATTTGCAGTTCTAACACTCTAAACGCACTAGTAAAATTTCACATCTAGGAACACTTGCACACAACTAATACGAATACAGGCTATGGATGTTTTATTAAATTTTTTACGTAAGACAGACACTTGAAAAAAGTATTCTTACCTAAACAGCGCTCCAGGGAATAAGAGAAAATAGGCTATAAAAGGGTTTTCAGAATGTCCAAAAAGTCAGTGAGTCAGACAAAAATGCCTGCCACAGTGCAGGGACCAGCTAGTACAGAAGCAGTCTCCTCCACCTTTCACTGGATCTGAATAGCCACTGCAGGTTCAAGCCTGAGGTTGCTTCCAAACAAGCAGTGGAGATGTCACCTCCTCCTCTCTCTCTCTGATTCTCTCCCTCTCTCTCTCTCTCTCTCTCTCACACACACACACACACACACACACACACACACACACACACACACACACACACACACACACACACACACACACCCTCCTTCTTCACTCTCTCTGTCTCTCCCCTGTGTCTATTCTCCCTTGTGTCTCCTGACTGGAGAGTTCCTCAGACAGTCCCTCTCCCTCAGGCTTCGAGACACAGACTCAGAGCAGCAGGACTACAGCAGGCTGGTGCTACGGCCCTCTCACACTACCTTATTTATGAATCAGGTCCAACCTCAATATGTCTGTGCAAATGGACAGGTGACAGCACACATGGGGACAGACCAGCATGCATGGGGACAGACCGGCACGCATGGGGACAGACCAGCACGCATGGGGACAGACCTGCATGCATGGGGACAGACCAGCACGCATGGGGACAGACTGGTACCGGCACGCATGGGGACAGACCGGCACGCACGCATGGGGACAGACCGGCACACATGGGGACAGACCGGCACGCATGGGGACAGACCTGCATGCATGGGGACAGACCTGCACGCATGGGGACAGACTGGTACCGGCACGCATGGGGACAGACCGGCACGCACACATGGGGACAGACCGGCATGCATGGAGACAGACCTGCACGCATGGGGACAGACCTGCACGCATGGGGACAGACCGGCACGCATGGGGACAGACCTGCATGCTGGCATGCATGGGGACAGACCTGCATGCATGGGGACAGACCGGCATGCATGGGGACAGACCGGCACGCATGGGGACAGACCGGCACCGGCACGCATGGGGACAGACCGGCACCGGCACGCATGGGGACAGACTGGCATGCATTAGGGGTGTCAAAAATAATCGATTATAAGATGCATCGCGATGCGGACGTGCACGATTCTGCATCGATTCACAAATGTCAAAAAACGATTATAAAAAAAAAAAAATAATAATAATAATAATAAAAATAAAAATAAATAAAATAAAATATAATGGAAGTACATGCAGTTGTTTATTTTAATTATGGATCATAATACAATGGAATTCCAAATGCACTTTTATTTTAAAAGTAGCCACACAGTGAGAAAAAAGAAAGTGAGGAAAAAATAAATAAAAAAAGTGATGCATCGATTTAAGATGCATCGAGATGCATCTCGATGCATCGATAATCGTTATCGAATCGTAGCCCTCTGAATCGTAAGCGAATCGAATCGTGAGGCCAGTGAAGATTCACAGCCCTAGCATGCATGGGGACAGACCTGCATGCATGGGGACAGACCAGCACGCATGGGGACAGACCAGCATGCATGGGGACAGACCTGCATGCATGGGGACAGACCAGCACGCATGGGGACAGAAAGAGGCAATGGGGCAGGCGAGTCTTGCCCTCCCACCCCCACCTCCATCGGGGTGGTCGATGGCTTCCTGCCCAGAGGGGCCTTCTTAATGCGCTCATCGGGGAGTTGCGCCTCCTTGATATGACACATGATAATCTATGGAAATGTTAATCAATAGAAAGAGTTGAAGCTGTCATTAGAAATGTGAGGCCGGCTGGTCAATACTCATATCCCTGGTAACAATGTCACTAGTCATCATATCCCTGGTAACAATGTCACTAGTCATCATATCCCTGGTAACAATGTCACTAGTCATCATATCCCTGGTAACAATGTCGCTAGTCATCATATCCCTGGTAACAATGTCGCTAGTCATCATATCCCTGGTAACGATGTCACTAGTCATCATATCCCTGGTAACAATGTCACTAGTCATCATATCCCTGGTAACAATGTCACTAGTCATCATATCCCTGGTAACAATGTCACTAGTCATCATATCCCTGGTAACAATGTCACTAGTCATCATATCCCTGGTAACAATGTCACTAGTCATCATATCCCTGGTAACAATGTCACTAGTCATCATATCCCTGGTAACAATGTCACTAGTCATCATATCCCTGGTAACAATGTCACTAGTCATCATATCCCTGGTAACAATGTCACTAGTCATCATATCCCTGGTAACAATGTAGTCATCATATCCCTGGTAACAATGTCACTAGTCATCATATCCCTGGTAACAATGTCACTAGTCATCATATCCCTGGTAACAATGTCACTAGTCATCATATCCCTGGTAACAATGTCACTAGTCATCATATCCCTGGTAACAATGTCACTAGTCATCATATCCCTGGTAACAATGTCACTAGTCATCATATCCCTGGTAACAATGTCACTAGTCATCATATCCCTGGTAACAATGTCACTAGTCATCATATCCCTGGTAACAATGTCACTAGTCATCATATCCCTGGTAACAATGTCACTAGTCATCATATCCCTGGTAACAATGTCACTAGTCATCATATCCCTGGTAACAATGTCACTAGTCATCATATCCCTGGTAACAATGTCACTAGTCATCATATCCCTGGTAACAATGTCACTAGTCATCATATCCCTGGTAACAATGTAGTCATCATATCCCTGGTAACAATGTCACTAGTCATCATATCCCTGGTAACAATGTCACTAGTCATCATATCCCTGGTAACAATGTCACTAGTCATCATATCCCTGGTAACGATGTCACTAGTCATCATATCCCTGGTAACGATGTCACTAGTCATCATATCCCTGGTAACGATGTCACTAGTCATCATATCCCTGGTAACGATGTCACTAGTCATCATATCCCTGGTAACGATGTCACTAGTCATCATATCCCTGGTAACAATGTCACTAGTCATCATATCCCTGGTAACGATGTCACTAGTCATCATATCCCTGGTAACGATGTCACTAGTCATCATACCTGGTAACGATGTCACTAGTCATCATATCCCTGGTAACGATGTCACTAGTCATCATATCCCTGTAACGATGTCACTAGTCATCATATCCCTGGTAACGATGTCACTAGTCATCATATCCCTGGTAACGATGTCACTAGTCATCATATTATCCCTGGTAACGATGTCACTAGTCATCATATCCCTGGTAACGATGTCACTAGTCATCATATCCCTGGTAACGATGTCACTAGTCATCATATCCCTGGTAACGATGTCACTAGTCATCATATCCCTGGTAACAATGTCACTAGTCATCATATCCCTGGTAACGATGTCACTAGTCATCATATCCCTGGTAACGATGTCACTAGTCATCATATCCCTGGTAACAATGTCACTAGTCATCATATCCCTGGTAACAATGTCACTAGTCATCATATCCCTGGTAACAATGTCACTAGTCATCATATCCCTAGTAACAATGTCACTAGTCATCATATCCCTGGTAACAATGTCACTAGTCATCATATCCCTGGTAACAATGTCACTAGTCATCATATCCCTGGTAACAATGTCACTAGTCATCATATCCCTGGTAACAATGTCACTAGTCATCATATCCCTGGTAACAATGTCACTAGTCATCATATCCCTAGTAACAATGTCACTAGTCATCATATCCCTGGTAACAATGTCACTAGTCATCATATCCCTGGTAACAATGTCGCTAGTCATCATATCCCTGGTAACAATGTCACTAGTCATCATATCCCTGGTAACAATGTCACTAGTCATCATATCCCTGGTAACAATGTCACTAGTCATCATATCCCTAGTAACAATGTCACTAGTCATCATATCCCTGGTAACAATGTCACTAGTCATCATATCCCTGGTAACAATGTCACTAGTCATCATATCCCTGGTAACAATGTCACTAGTCATCATATCCCTGGTAACAATGTCACTAGTCATCATATCCCTGGTAACAATGTCACTAGTCATCATATCCCTAGTAACAATGTCACTAGTCATCATATCCCTGGTAACAATGTCACTAGTCATCATATCCCTGGTAACAATGTCACTAGTCATCATATCCCTAGTAACAATGTCACTAGTCATCATATCCCTGGTAACAATGTCACTAGTCATCATATCCCTGGTAACAATGTCGCTAGTCACGAGGGCTTAATTTGCGGAGCACTTAAATGTGGGACACTGCGCATCAATGCACGTCTCTGCCCGGCGAGGTAAACACATTTTCCCCTCTGTCTGAGCCTGGCCACACTCTGCATGCATTCGGGTCCACCCCCCACCACCACCTCCTCTCCTTTGAGTTGCTTGATAGGTCCACTGGAGGGCAAAATTAATACCTAATTGAATCTTGCAGTCATCAAAATAATCAATAGTTTTTTATTATTTATTCTTCACAGTCTGTTGACTGTTTGAAAGCTCAGAGGGACAACAGAGAGCAAAGGCAGCTCTGGGGCGTGAGCGTTTGCGAGGCCTAGAACAAATGAGAGCAGTGTTTTTTGTTAGGCGGTGGGGGGAACAAATAAAAAGGTGAAAAAAGGGAATCTTTGCCCCAACAGCTACGATGAAAAATAGAATAAAGAAGGAAGCTAGTGACACTTCAGAGAAGGGCAGGGTCTTTACTGTCCATCCCTCCATCTTTTTCCCTTTCCCCCTCTCCTCCTTATTTCATCATATCAGAGTGTGGCGCTCCCTCTCTAATGCTGGCATTCCTCTTCCTGACAGACTCCAAACAAGTGGCGGGAATGAGATGAGAGCTCTAATCTTCCCCCGGCCTGCAGAGGAGAGGAGGGCAACACATCTCTCACCCTCTTACACTCTTCTTCTTCATGACTTTCTTTCAAAGCAGGTAGCTTTAGCCATTTGCAATCACGCAACCAAATTGGGTGTGTTTATTAATTTAAGCTTGGGGGCTAATGTAATTACGCATAATGGGATAACAGTAATCTTATTAGGGGGGGGCGGCGTAATAATAAAGGCTATTAAAAAAATTACAAAAAGGAATTACATTACTGATTCTAATTTTAAGCAATGCGCAGTGGATGTGTTAACGGATTAGGTTCCTTTTGAAAGTAACCCACAGAACCCTGATTACAGCAATAATGTGAATGTGTGTGCGTCTGTGTGTTGTGTGTGTGTGGGTGCGCGTGTGCGTCTGTGTGTGTGCCTGTTGTGTGTGTGCGTGTCTGTGTGTGTGTGTGTGCGCACGTCTGTGTGTGCGCGTGCGTGCGTGTGCGTGTCTGTGTCTGTGTGTGCGCGTCCGTGCGTGTGCGTGTCTGTGTCTGTCTGTGCGTCTGTATGTGTGTGTGTGCGCGTGCGTGCGTGCGCGGCACACGTGCTGAGCGTGTTGTAGGAGGGCCAGTGATGTTTTGGATAGAATGGAGTGAGTCAGGGGAGAGAAGGCCTGTCTCATTTCTTTCTCTGTTCACTCACCCCGGACACAGCGCAGGAACAAGGAAAAGCACTTGATCCCCCCCCCCGCTCCCCACCCCTCCCACTCTCCCAACACCCTCAGTGGCCAGAGAGTCAGTGGTTAGCAGAGACAGTCCCAAGCGCTCATCAGATATCCATGCTAATAGCTAGTGTTCTTACCGCCGCTGTCCCAGTGTCCCCCAGGGAGGTTTGGGCCTGTGACCAGCGGTCCACCCCAACACTCAAGGCTGCTCTGGTCAATGAAGGGGGGAAAAGACAAAAAAACGAAAAGAATAATCCTTTTCATAATATTGCTTTGATCATATTCAGAATGATGAGCAGCATGATCCTTGCTACAGTAGAAGACAACATGCACGGTCCAAACATGCACTAAAATTGCTAATCTACAGTATACAAAAACAAACAAACATTATAATCAATGGTATTTATAATTTACACAAGAGAAAAATTCTGTTATTTGTGTCAGAATGCTCCCTCAGGCTTAATTTATTCTTATGAATGTTAACCTATTATATGGTTGTCAAATGAAGTGTTTCAGTGGCATGCTTCATTCTATAGAAAATGCATTACATACACTGCACAGATCATCTCTAGGTAAAACAGGTTTTTCTCTGAATCATAATTGCTCTGCATGAGTTGCATTTATTGTCATGTGTGTGACAGCTTTATTTGATATCATGCATTCTAAGTAGCCGACTGTCTAAACAGTAAATATATTATACAGTCATTATTAGTTGATGTGTTTTTCTGCTTAATCCTTATAAGGTAATATTTCTAGAAAAGCCTGAGTAATGCAAGGTTTTTGTGTCAGATACAGACATTGATAATGGGAGAAATATAATATCTACTATCTGCCAATAGAAAATATTTTTAATTGGTATAGTGAAAGCTATTATTGTATCATTGGAAAGAATAATTGTAACAAAGGGCTACAATGAAGGCTGATTAAGTCCTAAAATGTTTATGTATTTATTTAAAATCCTGACTGAATCCTCCATACACCAAAAAGAATGGTATAACACAGACAGACAGGGTTTTGTATTGAATTGTTATTTTTCTCAACGGTGTAAATGTGTCAATTTTTCAAATGAATTAAAAGCGATTGTGCCATAACCTTATTTTATGTGCTAAATTTTGAGAATTTTCTGATGTGAAAGCCCAACACTGACAAGTAATTCATTCTGGTGTACCAATCTATCTGTTCTGCAGTGTTAGCCTATTCACCTTATTCACCACGCCCACTTTTTCTCTCTTCCGCGTTCAACGCAAACGTATTTGTTCTTCCGGTTCAGTGCTAGTTGCCTTCTGTGGCTAATATTAGCCACTAGTTAGTTATGTTATATGGCAGTAAAATGCCACTGAATGACCAAATTGATATAACTTTTAACCATTTCGAGTAACACTGTTTCCATACGGATCACCAGCGTTAGTTTGTTGTTTATAACGTGGCTATATTCATAACGTTTCTATCTCGGATGCGTTATTTCGAATCGCACATAGGTTACGCCTCGAATCGCACGCAACCTATGTGGGTTTCAGGACGCAACAGCCTCGACTCCACTAACGTCATCTTAAGAGCACAATATTCCTGGAATGCAAGTTTAACTAAACAGTTACATGTCCTCTGCATTCTACATAAAATTAAGATATTACGGGTTGTTTTATTTTGTATGTTACATACGTATTGGCCAAGATATGTTAGTTTATGGGGGAGTAATTTTGCCACTTTAGGAGCGGAGTGTGCGCGGCCATTTTGCCTGCGGGGTTTTTGGCAAGTCAAAACGGAAATACTATTATGAAATGACGTAATGCGGAAGCGTCCATGTGTGGGCAAAGAATAAGGTGAATAGACCCATTTCACAGCAACCGTTTTGAGGTGGTAAAGCAGGAGGTAAAGCAGGTGTAACCAATACCATTAATGATGGTTCCATTCCATGTAGGTGTTCCAGTGCCAGGGCCCTCATTAATGTTATTGGTTACACCTGCTTTACTTCCTGCTTTACCACTTCAAAACGGTTGCTGTGAAAATGGCCTATTCATAGTATTCCCATGATGTCACAAGCCTTTTCCTACCATATGGCGCTAAAATACACACAGCTCATTGGCTGTTGTTGTCCTTTGAATGTAATCACCTGCTAATTGATTACAATCACCTGTTATTTTCCTACCAAGATGGCCGTGTGGTGATGTAACAGAATACTATCAATAGGCCTAATACTCCAGGACCTCCTTCAGTCTAATGTGGTATGGTAGATGATGATTTGTCTCCCCCTTAGGGTTATTAAACAAACTGTTCTCCTTTCTTAGTGTGGGACCACAGACTGTAAGACACTAATAGGCTCTCTCTTTTTTCCTCTCCTTTTTTTCTTTATTTTTTTGTTTACTTGTTTACCTATCTTGAACCATCCAAAATATACCTGGTACCAATATAGTGCGGTATGGCACTCCCATAGGTTGTTGTTGTTGTTGTTTTTGCTGTTTTTACAGGGTTAAAATGTTTCAGACCCCTCCCTCACTTCCTGGGGGGTCACTTCAGTTTTGGCCCTCTCAAAACTATTCTTGTACCTATTTCTGCAATTTGTTAACCAATTTTTATAATATTTTGTTTATTTATTGTACTTTCAAAGCTCCTGGAAGTGTATTTTACTGATTTCAGTGCACCAGCTACAGTCCCTCCTCACCAACGGATCCCTTGTAGACATCCTACAGCTACTGTATGTATGCCACTAATGGTCCAATTCACAAAGTGTCAGAGTCATTTTGAAGGTTTATTATTATTCTCAGTTTATTTATAGCCTTTTTGTTCAAGATAGTTCTGGTTGACAGGTGTTGATAAAGTCATTTCAGAAATACAGCGTGATCAACAGTCTGTATATATTTCATGATTTATATTTGATGTATCAAGCTGGAACAGTTAAATGTCTCAGGAGATCGGGGGTGGGGGTCGCCACAGGGAGGTTATGAGGGGAGAGCAAGGTAAAACCTACATGATGTGCCTGTGTGTGTCTACATGCCTACACATATATGTATCTACATGTACTTATATAATGGATGTTAATGTCTTGCTCCCCTGAAAGAAAATAAAACAATATTTGATCACAAAAAAAGAAATACAGCGTGATCTCTTCATCATCATTGTCATCTCGAATGTCCTCCCTTATAGAGTTTGCACAGTCTCCACCATAGCATTTGCAGAGAGGAGTGCAAGGCAGGTGATTGTTTGAGCAGCGTCCCTTGCAACCTGCTTTGCAGCCACATTTGATGAGCTCAGGTACTGCCCGTGGAGCAGGGAGGGCAAGACACCTGACTGGAACATACCCTCCACTCTCTGAATTCCATCCATTCTCTTGGATTGGTGGAAGCTCAGGGCAATTTGTCTGGTATGATTGATCCCGCATTGTGACGTAGTTGGCACGGAGGATATGCGGTAGCAATGCAGCACGAGTTGGAGGTAGCATCTCACCCTCCAAGTTCTTTGACCGAAATAGTTCTGATTATTAGTTATGATTGACTGTGATTTAATGCAGCCGATTTGCCTTATTTGCAAAGTAACTTAAAAGCCAACCTGGCTCATCTCATCTACTGTAGTAGACTCTCTTGGAATAGCAAGGCCGTGGAAGCAAGTGATACATTTTATTTTGATGTTTTTGCCACATTACTCATTAATATGACCAACTGTTATTACTCTCCACCACCACTGCAGCTAAAACGCTCCCCGGTGGATGTTTGGCGGGTCAGCGGAGGCTGAGAGCTATCAAAGCAGCGTATTAAAAGGAGCTCTTTGAAGCTTGTAAACCACGGCACCCAGCAGGTCCACAACAAATAGGAGCCTCTGATTGGTCAGGTGTGTGTGATGTGTGTGATGTGTGTGATGTGTGTGTGTGTGTGTGTGTGTGTGTGTGTGTGTGTGTGTGTGTGTGTGTGTGTGTGTGTGTGTTTTGCTAAATCGATCCACAGAGCTGACATTCTGGAGCATCAAAGCTTTCAGTGTGCTAATCTGACTCCTCCTAAGAGAGTACGGGTTGTTTTTATTATTTTCTTTTCTTTCTTTTTTCCATGAAGTGCTTATACCTTAGATTAGTTCAGACATGCTTATGATATGAGACTGGACTAATCATGTGTTCTGAAGGTTTGAAAGGGAATAAAAGCAGATTGAGATAACGCTTTGACACTGAATTTATCGATCGATAAATAATGCAAAACATATCGAGAGAGGTGGAGAGAGAGAAGGGAATCAAAGGGGCATCTTTGCGTGTACCATTGGCATTATACTGTAGGAGTGACACCACACCGCAGAGACTCACACACACACACACACACACACACACACACACACACACACACACACCTCCACCCTGGGCTCCTCCTCAAAGTCAGTTTCCCCTGACTGTCTCCAGAGACCCCGCACCACATACACACTCTTGAAAGGTGTGAAAATCTGATTTCCCAAAAAGGATCGGTAATTCTCTATGAGGGTGGAAGCCGCAATCAATAAATCATTGCTAAGTAGATTGTAAAGAAAAAATTATTCCCCCTCGGTGCCAGTGCATTAGGATCCTCCTGAGGATGGATGAGGCGAGATGGGGGTGTGACACAATCTCAATAAAGAAGGGGCAAATCATACCTTTAGCATCCATCTAGAGTCAGGCCAGCGCCGCCTGCAGGCTGGGTGGAGGGGGACAGGAGAGTCAACTGATGTCAGATGGTTTCATTTGGACATGTCCATGTGCAGCCTGGTCACTTTCCACTGACCTGAAAAGAATGTCAACATGATGCACCACATTAGCTACAGTATTCTCATAGCATGCAAGAACACAGCCTACTAGGTGACAACTACAGGGTTTTCTTGTAGAAAATCAATGTTAAGGTTTGGATCTCTGACTCTGACATTTAAAAAATAATGATCCAAACATTAATTGAATTTTCTGCGGCATGACAGGTGTCTGGATTGGAATAGAGGAATTTTGCAGTTACACACAATATATTATGCCTACCTGTAGTTGGTAGCTTTAAAATTCATCCCAGAAAATAGTTAGGACGTGGGGGGAAACTGGATTATTTTCCAGTGGGTTCAAAAAGTGAGAACTAGCCTAGTCTCGTTTGCCAGACTATCTCCATTTAGAACTAGCCAAAAGAGAGAGAGAAAGGCTTTAAAAACAAGTTAAAAAGTAGCTTAGCGCTGCTTACGTGCTTGTCAGTAGAGAGTTTTTGGCAAATTGACATATAACAAAGAGAAATATATTTAACAAAGAAAAATAAACCCAAATTCTGAGATTGGCAAACACGCTCACGTTCGTCGTCAAACTCGTCTCCAGGAAGACATCATTTCCCATAATGCCTCACGGCTTTGTCTCGGTCATGTGATTTTTACTCACGACCCCAGTGGCAGCAGGATCTGTCAACAAAGAGCACTTTGTTGTATATTTTGATATTTTAGCCGTCTATCTCATTCCACTACGCTCAATCGCCCCTTTTAGCATGCACTGTCTCACTTTGTACTGAGATATATTCCCTTTCGATATATCACAATGGCGGAAGTGGAGGATCAGGTAAGCACAGCATGCTAATGTTAGCTAGCTAAACTGTTATCTGCAGCTACGTTAACGCTAGCTAAATCTGGACGGATGAGGAATGTCCATGATCGGTGAATATCACTTGGGCAACGTTACATTTGCCATTTTGATTCAGTTGTTGCATTGTCGTTCTCATTAGAGTGATGTATTTCTGACTGGGTGTAGGCTTCTGTATGCCACAGCTGCTGCCTGCTGCAGTGTCCTGCACATTTTCTACTACTGAGTTAAAGCGGTATCAGTTCAAGTCCAAATGTAACACCATTCTATGGTTCGGTGTTTTTAATTTATTCAAACATATTTATTGCCACATTGTTGATAGCCATTCAAAATCTCTCTTGATTCAGGGCAGGACACCAAGTGAGGAATTCACAGATGAGTCTGAGGTAAGAAACAATAAATTTGTGCTGTTCTCTTTTCAGGGATGCAAACTAGTCCCCATAGTATCAGTCACCTTTTTGATCCCAAAATAGAGCACTTAAGTGACTCATTTTGAGTTTTGTGTCTACCCTGGTATCTGTTACCTTGTTCACTCTCCATGAGTTTGCAGCTGTCTTTCTCCTAGATAAACACAACTACAGAGCAGTACACATCGGGTAGAGGGTATTTTGGCCTGGGGATTCTTTTCTTTTGCTAAAACCATACAGAAGCAAAATGGTTTACTTTTTTTTTCTTGGATGAAATCACAAATTTTACTCATCATCTAAAATTGTCATGCCATGTCAGTCATGCCATTGTCATGTCAGTATTCTGTCAGCTGATGCCGAAATGCATCAACAGTAACAGACTGTCTGCGGTCTGCATGGTGTTCTTCAAGCGTGGGTGATTTCTGAACTCAAATAGAGCTTGCAGCTTACTCACAGGGCTGTAAGACATACAGTAGCAAACCTTTATCAAGGATCTTTGTCAGGTGTTGAGAGTTGTCAAACACTCATGAATTACAGATAGCTCGCCAGGTCCATCAGCATTATGATTGAGCTTGAGCATGTAGCAGCAGTACACCTGTGCTTCTGAGAATCACTGGGAGGCTAAATAAAATATGGCCTGACACGTCAGCTCAGTAGGAAGGGGATCTTGTCTTTTTAGGAGGCAGATAATAGAATGAAATATCAGGGAAACGCTGCATTGGACAATTGCATCCCACTAAAGAAAGCAGCTTATTCTCCGTCTGTTCGTTAGTCACACTGTGAGTGAGTGATGAAGTTCCATCATTGATCTGCTGTGGCATAACTCCCATACACGCCACGCCACGGTGTGAGTTGGTGCATGCGCAGTCTCCGGACCAGACTCAGTTCACTAGCCGCCAGCCTCAGATAGTGCTGCCTGCCCTGTAGCCTGCACTACCTGGCTGGCTGTTTTACAAGCCATGAGAAGAGTCACACAAACAAATGGGATTAAAATGTGTCAGAAACGATAGTTTTGTACACGGGAGTCAAAGCTACATTCAACAGCAGCAGACGAGTTCTCGCTAGCGTTAGCATCGCTGCCTTCACAGTTAAAGCGTAGATTGTGTCACTTTTGAGAAAATTGCTGTCTTGGGCTGTGCAGCAGAGCAACATAAACACTTAGAGAAGTATAATACTGTGGTATGAAATGTTATAATTATAATATAATAGTATTAACATAAACAAACTGATCATCACACACCATCCAGCTATATACTAGGTTCTAGTCTTGTTATAAATTGTTTTATAGTGTAGTGTACATTGTGTAACATAAGTATTGTACCGGTATTTATAATGTAACCCCCCACCATTCTATGTGCCTGCTGCAGCTGGATACTAGGTCTACATGCTGTGGGTTCTGCTAGGACAGAGAGTGAGCAGGCTAACAACTGTCGGTCCAGATTCAGGGAATTCAAAGCCATGCTCTCAGCTCCAGGTTTCTAATTTGGCCAATCTAATCATTAAATGATTAATGACATTAGAATAATAGGCTAATCCTGGTTGTCACAGTTTTTGTTCTGTTGTGATTTGCTCACATGCTTGATCTGTCTAGTCAAGGGTATTAGCATTCATCATTTAGCTCAACTTTGTGAGGGAGCACACCCTGTATCAAACCCTAAGCAGCAAACAATACCGGCATGCTAAGTAGCCTCATTGCAACTCAGTTTTCCCTCACTTCCTCATCAAGATTTTAACAAAAGATTCAAATTTACACAAGAAAATTATTCTGGAGAGAGAGGATGATGAAAGAATTATTGGTCAATATCCTATCCTATATCTTAAAGGAGAATTTCGTTTTTTTACACCACGGTCCTCATTTCCAGCTTAAAATATGATGTTTTCTACCCACAAATACTTTTGGGTTCATTCGGATCCCCACAGAAGATTTGTCGCACCGAGTACACTCCTCAAACAGGCTAGAACGAGAGCCTGCGGGGCATGCTGCACACGCTCTGTAAATGACACTTTTTCGGTCACATCGCGGTTCATTCTGGTTGTAAATATAATTATTTAGCTAATAGCTAGAAGCTAAGCTAACAACAACAAAAGAGTCGGCTCCGATCTGCCCCGGATGAGGTTACAGTGCTCATCTTCTTCTTCTGTGGTGTCTCTGAAGAAGTGTGGTAAGAAGAGAAACCACAGAAGAAGATGAACACTGTAACCCCATCCGGGGCAGATCAACGTTGACTGTTGTGTTGGTGTTAGCTTAGCTTCTAGCTATTAGCTAAATAATTATATTTACAACCAGAATGAACCGCGATGTGACCGAAAAAGTGTCATTTACAGAGCGTGTGCAGCATGCCCCGCAGGCTCTCGTTCTAGCCTGTTTGAGTGTTTGAGGAGTGTACTCGGTGCGACAAATCTTCTGTGGGGATCCGAATGAACCCAAAAGTATTTGTGGGTAGAAAACATCATATTTTAAGCTGGAAATGAGGACCGTGGTGTAAAAAACCGAAATTCTCCTTTAATCCTAGATGGAGACACAAGGGGGATGTTCAGCCTCTGGTATTACAACAACATGGGCAGAATATATGAGGTGACAAAAGTGGTTAACAGCACAAAAGGCAACTCAGTATTTGACTAAACAAAGGGCAACTTAAAACAAATGGCACAAGTTTGAAAAGGGCTAGTTTCTCTCTGGGGATGAAGGTTCCCTTTGTTGTTTGATATGCCTTTGAAACCCGTGGCAAATGCCCTCGCATCAGAAATCTCACAACCAGAATACACAGGAAATAGCCTAGATATGGTATTGTTGAGTGGGAAAGGATTGTTTTTGAAAATAACATTTTTTCCACGCTATTGTCCCCCACCTCCAACCCAGTAGCACATAATGGCAGACAATGTTTTGAGTTGATGCACCCTCTGGGCAGCCACAGACTGTGCAGCATTGGTTATAAACTGAATTAGGAGTCATATTCAGGCTGGAAAGTGTAGCATAGTGGAACACCCTAAGTTTGCTTTATGAAAAGACCACGTTCATGTTTTTCACTGGGGATGAATCTGGTCTCATGGAAAGATTTAAATGACTTTATCTTAAATTTCACACAAGGTAATGGGAATTTGTCTCTGCACACATACTGTATGTATTTGTTCATAGAGGCGAGAACAGGGTTGGCCATAGTGCAAGTGCAGTACTGCTGGGTTCAGTCTTGCTCAGCAGCACTTTGGCAGTGTCGGTGGACACCGTGGATGTCCTTCTCAAAATGGATTAGTTGCATGTTGCTGTCGTGTGAAAACCTTGTAATTTACAATTTACTGTTTGGTATTGTTGATGATTTCAGATGTTCAGTGTTTTAGAACACTGCTGAAGACTACTATAGACCCCCCTGTTAATGCTGTATACCAGGGGTTCCCAAACTTAAGAATGCTGCGGCCCACTTTGAAATCTGAAAATCCTCCGGGGCCCACCCAACCCTTTAATCACAACTCTGATCAACACATGAGATTAAGATGATGTATTTATGTTTTATATGTATATATATTTTTTATTTAACAGAGCATGTGAACTTGGGCATAAGGGAAATTAATAATCCATCCACATACAGAAACATTTCTGCAAAATACCCAAAAGCAGATTGTCAACATTTTCTCCCCCCTTACTCATCAGAAGTATTTGCATGCATAACACATTTGTTGAGACAAAATGTGATGAGCAACAACAGAAGAAATCAATCCACAAGCTATTAATGCTAGGCTGTGAAAAATGCTATACCTTATCTGTAATGGGGAGACTCGTGGGTACCCAATGAACCAATTTTCTTTCAGCTAAATTGAGCTGAAAGTTCAAGGGACCCCTTTGAAATAGTTTTCCCTCGCCAACATTTTACCTGTGTTTTGAGCGTTATTTAGCCCCCTTCCCGACAAGCTAGCATGCTTGGTAGCAATGGATGCCTTAGGTCTTCTAGTTTCTTCTGATAACAATAACAATAACAATAGCTTACTGATAACAATAGCTTTAAAAATGACTCTGCTACAAATTACAAATCTGCTACAAATCTGGAGTGTTGGCAGACGACTCGCGGCCCACCTGCAGTACCTCCACAGCCCACTAGTGGGCGGCTCACAGTTTGGGAATCACTGCTGTATACGATTGGATTTTGCAGTTGAACATTATGATTATACATTATTACATTTCACTTTCAAGATCAGGGTGTTCAGACAATGTATGATGTATGTCGTAATACAATAACATCAAATTTGTATGTTAATCTTCTGAATTTGCATGGTTTTTATTGCAGCAAAAAAACAAAATAGGACTAGTTTAATTTTGTATTTTATGTCCTAATTTCTTACCTTTCTTGACATAAGGTCAAAGGTCGAAATGTACCAATAGGGTGAGGTAATTTGATTTAATTTGTTTATAACAATTTACTTGAAAATTAATTTGTGTAAGAAATCTTATAGTGAGGAGGGCTCCATCTAAGGATAATAGTACTCCTTTTTGCACCAGGAGGAGGACAGTGAGGAGGAGCCCAAGCTGAAATATGAGCGCCTTTCCAACGGGGTGACGGAGATTCTCCAGAAGGATGCAGCCAGCTGTATGACTGTCCATGACAAGGTACCAGGTCATAATCCACAAGTCAGCTGTATGACTGTCCATGACAAGGTACAGGTCATAATCCACAAGTCAGCTGTATGAATGTCCATGACAAGGTACCAGGTCTTAATCCACAAGTCAGCTGTATGACTGTCCATGACAAGGTACAGGTCACAATCCACAAGTCAGCTGTATGACTGTCCATGACAAGGTACAGGTCACAATCCACAAGTCAGCTGTATGACTGTCCATGACAAGGTACAGGTCACAATCCACAAGTCAGCTGTATGACTGTCCATGACAAGGTACAGGTCATAATCCACAAGTCAGCTGTATGACTGTCCATGACAAGGTACAGGTCATAATCCACAAGTCAGCTGTATGAATGTCCATGACAAGGTACCAGGTCTTAATCCACAAGTCAGCTGTATGACTGTCCATGACAAGGTACAGGTCACAATCCACAAGCCATGAGGGACCTCCTCACATCTCAAGCACACATTTCACATTGTTTATGCACACATTAGCGAGATGTCCTACTCAAAATCCGTTTCCAATCCACTCTATTGAAACTGTAAAGGCAGGCCATTGTTTTCTCACCTTCCCTCTGTTCTCCTCTCTGGGAGCTACATCCAAAAACACCAGGCACCATTGTCTTCTCCTCATTTTATTCAAAGACACCAGGCACCATTGTCTTCTCCTCTTTTTATTCCCACTCTTCCATATGTCTCGCTCCTCTCCTCTGTCGAATGTTGATACTTCCAAGAGGGCCACTCTCTGCCAGATGGTTAATGGTTGTGGCACTGGGTGCACACACGCACGCCTGAGCAGAGCACGAGTCATGCCCACTTATGTCTCCTCGCCCAATGTTTTATTAACCGCTATTGATTTTCCTTTATTTATTTTTACTTTCAGGATTTCTTTTCCCCCTCTCACACGTTTGTTTTATCCAAAAAGCAAACCATGCCACGGCGAGAAGCATTGCTTTGCGGAAATTCTAAATTTGATCTGACTATGTCTTTTTTTCTGGGGTTTCTCGTGCATGTGTACCTGCTGCCATGCAGCTACCTGTACAGTCACACAAGCCCCCACCATCCGCCCAACTCCAGGAACCTTAAAGCCACCGGCAGCACATATTGCCTTATGTAAAGCCACCGGCAGCACATACATGTATTGCCTTATGTCGCCTCATATTTTAAGTGCCTGAACCGTAAAGCCACCGGAAGCACATATTGCCTTATGTAAAGCCACTGGCAGCACATACATGTATTGCCTTATGTCGCCTCATATTTTACGTGCCTGAACCGTAAAGCCACCGGCAGCACATATTGCCTTATGTAAAGCCACCGGCAGCACATACATGTATTGCCTTATGTCGCCTCATATTTTAAGTGCCTGAACCGTAAAGCCACCGGCAGCACATATTGCCTTATGTAAAGCCACCGGCAGCACATACATGTATTGCCTTATGTCGCCTCATATTTTAAGTGCCTGAACCGTAAAGCCACCGGCAGCACATACATGTATTGCCTTATGTCGCCTCATATTTTAAGTGCCTGAACCGTAAAGCCACCGGCAGCACATACATGTATTGCCTTATGTCGCCTCATATTTTAAGTGCCTGAACCGTAAAGCCACCGGCAGCACATATTGCCTTATGTCGCCTCATATTTTAAGTGCCTGAACCGTAAAGCCACCGGCAGCACATACATATATTGCCTTATGTCGCCTCATATTTTAAGTGCCTGAACCGTAAAGCCACCGGCAGCACATATTGCCTTATGTCGCCTCATATTTTAAGTGCCTGAACCGTAAAGCCACCGGCAGCACATACATGTATTGCCTTATGTCGCCTCATATTTTAAGTGCCTGAACTGTAAAGCCACCGGCAGCACATATTGCCTTATGTAAAGCCACCGGCAGCACATACATGTATTGCCTTATGTCGCCTCATATTTTAAGTGCCTGAACCGTAAAGCCACCGGCAGCACATATTGCCTTATGTAAAGCCACCGGCAGCACATACAGTACATGTATTGCCTTATGTCGCCTCATATTTTAAGTGCCTGAACCGTAAAGCCACCGGTAGCACATATTGCCTTATGTAAAGCCACTGGCAGCACATACATGTATTGCCTTATGTCGCCTCATATTTTAAGTGCCTGAACCGTAAAGCCACCGGCAGCACATATTGCCTTATGTAAAGCCACTGGCAGCACATACATGTATTGCCTTATGTCGCCTCATATTTTAAGTGCCTGAACCGTAAAGCCACCGGCAGCACATATTGCCTTATGTCGCCTCATATTTTAAGTGCCTGAACCGTAAAGCCACCGGCAGCACATACATGTATTGCCTTATGTCGCCTCATATTTTAAGTGCCTGAACCGTAAAGCCACCGACAGCACATATTGCCTTATGTCGCCTCATATGTTAAGTGCCTGAACCGTAAAGCCACCGGCAGCACATACATGTATTGCCTTATGTCGCCTCATATTTTAAGTGCCTGAACCGTAAAGCCACCGGCAGCACATATTGCCTTATGTAAAGCCACCGGCAGCACATACATGTATTGCCTTATGTCGCCTCATATTTTAAGTGCCTGAACCGTAAAGCCACCGGCAGCACATATTGCCTTATGTAAAGCCACCGGCAGCACATACATGTATTGCCTTATGTCGCCTCATATTTTAAGTGCCTGAACCGTAAAGCCACCGGCAGCACATATTGCCTCATGTAAATCCACCGGCAGCACATACAGTACATGTATTGCCTTATGTCGCCTCATATTTTAAGTGCCTGAACCGTAAAGCCACCGGCAGCACATATTGCCTTATGTAAAGCCACTAGCAGCACATACATGTATTGCCTTATGTCGCCTCATATTTTAAGTGCCTGAACCGTAAAACCACCGGCAGCACATATTGCCTTATGTCACCTCATATGTTAAGTGCCTGAACCGTAAAGCCACCGGCAGCACATACATGTATTGCCTTTTGTCGCCTCATATTTTAAGTGCCTGAACCGTAAAGCAACGGGCAGCACATATTGCCTTATGTAAAGCCAACGGCAGCACATATTGCCTTATGTCGCCTCATATTTTAAGTGCCTGAACCGTAAAGCCACCGGCAGCACATATTGCCTCATGTAAAGCCACCGGCAGCACATACTACAGTACATGTATTGCCTTATGTCGCCTCATATTTTAAGTGCCTGAACCGTAAAGCCACCGGCAGCACATATTGCCTTATGTAAAGCCGCTGGCAGCACATATATGTATTGCCTTATGTCGCCTCATATTTTAAGTGCCTGAACCGTAAAGCCACCGGCAGCACATATTGCCTCATGTAAAGCCGCCGGCAGCACATACAGTACATGTATTGCCTTATGTCGCCTCATATTTTAAGTGCCTGAACCGTAAAGCCACCGGCAGCACATATTGCCTTATGTAAAGCCACTAGCAGCACATACATGTATTGCCTTATGTCGCCTCATATTTTAAGTGCCTGAACCGTAAAACCACTGGCAGCACATATTGCCTTATGTCACCTCATATGTTAAGTGCCTGAACCGTAAAGCCACCGGCAGCACATACATGTATTGCCTTTTGTCGCCTCATATTTTAAGTGCCTGAACCGTAAAGCCACGGGCAGCACATATTGCCTTATGTAAAGCCAACGGCAGCACATATTGCCTTATGTCGCCTCATATTTTAAGTGCCTGAACCGTAAAGCCACCGGCAGCACATATTGCCTTATGTAAAGCCACTGGCAGCACATATATGCATTGCCTTATGTCGCCTCATATTTTAAGTGCCTGAACCGTAAAGCCTCCGGCAGCACATATTGCCTTATGTCGCCTCATATGTTAAGTGCCTGAACCGTAAAGCCACCGGCAGCACATACATGTATTGCCTTTTGTCGCCTCATATTTTAAGTGCCTGAACCGTAAAACCACGGGCAGCACATATTGCCTCAACCGTAAAGCCACCGGCAGCACATATTGCCTCATGTAAAGCCACCGGCAGCACATAATACAGTACATGTATTGCCTTATGTCGCCTCATATTTTAAGTGCCTGAACCGTAAAGCCTCCGGCAGCACATATTGCCTTATGTCGCCTCATATGTTAAGTGCCTGAACCGTAAAGCCACCGGCAGCACATACATGTATTGCCTTTTGTCGCCTCATATTTTAAGTGCCTGAACCGTAAAACCACGGGCAGCACATATTGCCTTATGTAAAGCCAACGGCAGCACATATTGCCTTATGTCGCCTCATATTTTAAGTGCCTCAACCGTAAAGCCACCGGCAGCACATATTGCCTCATGTAAAGCCACCGGCAGCACATACTACAGTACATGTATTGCCTTATGTCGCCTCATATTTTAAGTGCCTGAACCGTAAAGCCAACGGCAGCACATATTGCCTTATGTCGCCTCATATTTTAAGTGCCTGAACCGTAAAGCCACCGGCAGCACATATTGCCTCATGTAAAGCCACCGGCAGCACATACTACAGTACATGTATTGCCTTATGTCGCCTCATATTTTAAGTGCCTGAACCGTAAAGCCAACGGCAGCACATATTGCCTTATGTCGCCTCATATTTTAAGTGCCTGAACCGTAAAGCCACCGGCAGCACATATTGCCTCATGTAAAGCCACCGGCAGCACATACTACAGTACATGTATTGCCTTATGTCGCCTCATATTTTAAGTGCCTGAACCGTAAAGCCACCGGCAGCACATATTGCCTTATGTAAAGCCACTGGCAGCACATATATGTATTGGCTTATGTCGCCTCATATTTTAAGTGCCTGAACCGTAAAGCCTCCGGCAGCACATATTGCCTTATGTCGCCTCATATGTTAACACGTTAACTGCCAACGACGTACTGATACGTCAAGCAGAATCCAACCGTTGCCTGCCAGCGACGTATGGATACGTCAAAAAAATCGTTTTTTTTTTTTTGACGGTGGATCGTTGATCTGGCCCTTTTGCATCTTCTATTATACTGTTAGAGCCGCCGGGCGTGTGCAATCCATTCCGCCGACCCACTGAGTGGCGACGGTGCTCAGACTATTGAGTGTTGTTTGGCCAGAAACGCACGCATTCCAGCTGAGCTCAACCGAGGACCCAGAAGCGAACGAGCCTCATTCTCATACTGTAGGCGAAAACCTTTCACACGGGCGCACGGCGGTGGGGGCTTCCAAAGGTGGACTGGGTGGAAAGCACACTTTGAAGCGCGCAGCATAAAGCCAGAGTCACACAAGGCTTCGTCAAAGCTCTCAACCGAAAATCCAAGAACGGATTAAGCCACATCCACGCTCGCCGACGAGGGGCCGCCAGAGAGAGAGGCTGCTGCTCACTGCTCAGACAGGCAGGAGAGACTGGCTTGTGACTGACAAACGCTGCTGAAATCCACCAGACACGCCCACGGAGGGAGGAGTTGTAAGGAGAGGGGGTGCGGGTGCTGCTATGGAGGAAATTACTGTTCAGAACTATATTGTTTATGTCTGATGTCTCACTGATGCCAAAAATAAATGGTTAAAGTGACTGTTTGATATTGAATTTCACAAAACTGCGATTATCTCAGCTTTTTGTCTCAGACGCTGAAACCATGCTGTACTCAACGGCTAATATCTACATAACTACTAACTCTACAAACTAACTCTTTTAGACAGAGAAAGCACACATTCTATTAGTACTTTTGTGAACTTTGTGTTGACAAACTCCAAGCAGAAAATTATCCTTGGCTCTTGTAAAATGAGCCAGAATCCTCAAAAAAACCCTCTGGCAAAAGCTACCTACAGTAAAAAAAAAAAGGCTGGCAGTGAATGTGTTAAGTGCCTGAACCGTAAAGCCACCGGCAGCACATACATGTATTGCCTTTTGTCGCCTCATATTTTAAGTGCCTGAACCGTAAAACCACGGGCAGCACATATTGCCTTATGTAAAGCCACCGGCAGCACATACAGTACATGTATTGCCTTATGTCGCCTCATATTTTAAGTGCCTGAACCGTAAAGCCACCGGCAGCACATATTGCCTTATGTAAAGCCACCGGCAGCACATGCATGTATTGCCTTATGTCGCCTCATATTTTAAGTGCCTGAACCGTAAAGCCACCGGCAGCACATATTGCCTTATGTCGCCTCATATTTTAAGTGCCTGAATCGGAATTTCATTTGAACAATTCCATTCTGATAAATCCCTTTAACAGTCGCTCCGCCTCACAAGGTTGACCCCTTTATTTATTTATTTTTGCTTATTTTATTTGGGGAGATTGCTGGGGCTCTGTCTGACATGCTCAGCTGTGCCTGTAAATATAAGCATTTCATTATAGACTGCACTGAAGCATGCTGGCACATCCACATGCTGGTCTGGAGGGGAGGGGGATTAGGGGGAGGGACTGGAGCGGGGGGCTCGCTGGAAGAACACACACTTAATCTAATGCCAAAAGCCCCCAGTTTCTATAATTTTTTTGTCCCAGTGGACACACACACACACACACACACACACACACACACACACACACACACACTTCTGCTGAAGCACAAAACATGGAAACCAGTTGCTGCTCAGTAGCAATAATAGCTCTATGGCGGGCCGGGGCAGGGGAGGAGGTCGGGTTGCATGGGAAGAAGTCAGATGTACAGTGCATTTATTATGCTTAAGCATTTTAATTTGAGGGAAAAAATGCCATTTCACACTGCCTGCTTTAATAAATAGGGTTTTTCCACCCCCTGTAATTTCACAGTTTTGCCTCCAAGCCCACCCAATCCCCACAACACCCACCTCCCAGCACCTCCACCCAATCCCCACTCCACCTCCCAGCATTTCCCACAAACAGCTTTTATCCCCTTCCACAGCCTTCTTCAGCACATGATTTTCCCAGAAATTAGAAATGTTTTCAAGTGTCTTTTCCTTCAGTTCACATCATGTTACTTTCACCTTATCCCATTTCAGTTTCTCGCTCTCGGGACCCATTTTGGAAAGGTCTTCCTGCTGGACATCCAAGGAAACGTAACTCAGAAGTTTGAAATTGTGAGTACTTTAAGAACCATTGTGCTGACGTATCTTACAGTCCTTTGAGTCTGGATGGGCCTAGTGGAACTTCATTCCATTCTTCCATTCACGACAGAAAATAAATATTTTGGGCTGAATTGCTTCATTGGATCTCTATTTTATTTTGTATGATTTATTTTTCCAACAAAAGGATGTTAACACTTTGCTTGACTTTTGGTTTCTATCCCATCTTCAGTGTCTGAACAAGAGCCTCAGGCTCTTTAACATTCATGAGTACTGACACAATCCTCATGTCAGCTATAATGTGGGTGTTCCTGTGATACATTGTAATACATTTGTAACCTACCCAGTAGTGGAATGGTGTCATCTTATTAAGCGAAAGTTTCAAAGTAGCATGCCTCCATGTCCTTTTGGGTTCTGTGACCATGAGTGTGAATGCTCATTATGTTTGTCAATAAGACACATTGTCAAATCATTCTTATTTTGGACAAAAAGAAAAATAAATTATAGTTGACTACAGGGGCGTATCTACGGGTGGGCCTGGGTAGGCACAGGCCCACCCACTTCTTGCCCTGGCCCACCCCAATTTTTTTTTTTTTTTTTTTTTTTTTAATTGGTTGTTTTCTAGAGGCAAACTTGCTGCTGCATTGCTAGCCAATGGTTTTGTTACTTTTGTAAAAACGCAGGGCACATCATCTCCAGAGTCTAATGCATGACAACTTCATGACATCTAGGAATTTTGTTCTCTCTGTGGATAAATAAACCAGAGGGCGTCTTGTTCAAACTTGAAGCAGCCTCAGTGTTGTTATTTTTTAAACTCACAGCAGTATATGGATCAGTGGTTCTAATTTCTGTATAAAGTAACAGTATACACACAAGTATAAGCATTCATGTATGCAACATTTGGCACCTATATGTAACCTTTTAAGGTTGAGATAATTGTATTATCATTATATGGTCCAAATATTTCAGTAAAGCACTTGAAACACTTGAAATATTCTTGCTTGGGTGGTATCATTCTACTTGAAATGATAGTCAAATGCATTATTTTTAGTAAAATAACACGTCAAATTTTTCGGCCGGCCACCCGAGTGGGCCCGGCCTTTGGCCGGGCATCTGCACCCCTTCCTATCCAGGCCCACCCAATTTGATCCAGGCCCACCTATAATTAAATTTCTGCATACGCCCCTGGTTGACTAGTTATAATGGGGCATTTGGGTAGTATAGAGATAAAAGCACTCGCCTACGACCGCAGAGACCCGGGTTCAATTCCCGGCAGCGGTACTTCCGACTTGGTCAGATGTTCCGGTGGGGTATGTGTCCTGGTCAATGCAGTACTAGTGTCTCCTCTGGTCGGTTGGGGCGCCTGTTCAGGGGGAGGGGAACTGGGGGGAATAGCGTGATCCTCCCACGTGCTACGTCCTGCCGGTGAAACTCCTCGCTGACAGGTGAAAAGCATATTAGCTCTCAAGATAAGTAAGCTGATGACAATTAGCCTGGGTGAACCCAGCCTCCGGCCCTCCACCTAACCCCGATGTATCAGTCACGAAGAACTTACGTTACAGCTTACAGGCATAGTCTGTAGGGGTGGGAATCGTGAAGTAACTCACGATACGATATGGTCACGATACTTGGCCCTCGAT
>NW_028150864.1:0-28706 GCF_964638095.1 Poromitra crassiceps | reverse complement strand
AAAAAAATCCAAAATCAGACAGAGTGTTGAGACCAGAGAGGCTAAGACCGCATTGACTCAGTGCGGTATTCAGCCTCTCTGGTGTCAAGTCTGACTTTGAAAAAAAAAAAAAAAATCCAAAATCAGACAGAGTGTTGAGACCAGAGAGGCTAAGACCGCATTGACTCAGTGCGGTATTCAGCCTCTCTGGTGTCAAGTCTGACTTTGAAAAAAAAAAAAAAAATCCAAAATCAGACAGAGTGTTGAGACCAGAGAGGCTAAGACCGCATTGACTCAGTGCGGTATTCAGCCTCTCTGGTGTCAAGTCTGACTTTGAAAAAAAAAAAAAAATCCAAAATCAGACAGAGTGTTGAGACCAGAGAGGCTAAGACCGCATTGACTCAGTGCGGTATTCAGCCTCTCTGGTGTCAAGTCTGACTTTGAAAAAAAAAAAAAAAATCCAAAATCAGACAGAGTGTTGAGACCAGAGAGGCTAAGACCGCATTGACTCAGTGCGGTATTCAGCCTCTCTGGTGTCAAGTCTGACTTTGAAAAAAAAAAAAAAAATCCAAAATCAGACAGAGTGTTGAGACCAGAGAGGCTAAGACCGCATTGACTCAGTGCGGTATTCAGCCTCTCTGGTGTCAAGTCTGACTTTGAAAAAAAAAAAAAAAATCCAAAATCAGACAGAGTGTTGAGACCAGAGAGGCTAAGACCGCATTGACTCAGTGCGGTATTCAGCCTCTCTGGTGTCAAGTCTGACTTTGAAAAAAAAAAAAAAATCCAAAATCAGACAGAGTGTTGAGACCAGAGAGGCTAAGACCGCATTGACTCAGTGCGGTATTCAGCCTCTCTGGTGTCAAGTCTGACTTTGAAAAAAAAAAAAAAATCCAAAATCAGACAGAGTGTTGAGACCAGAGAGGCTAAGACCGCATTGACTCAGTGCGGTATTCAGCCTCTCTGGTGTCAAGTCTGACTTTGAAAAAAAAAAAAAAATCCAAAATCAGACAGAGTGTTGAGACCAGAGAGGCTAAGACCGCATTGACTCAGTGCGGTATTCAGCCTCTCTGGTGTCAAGTCTGACTTTGAAAAAAAAAAAAAAAATCCAAAATCAGACAGAGTGTTGACACCAGAGAGGCTAAGACCGCATTGACTCAGTGCGGTATTCAGCCTCTCTGGTGTCAAGTCTGACTTTGAAAAAAAAAAAAAAATCCAAAATCAGACAGAGTGTTGAGACCAGAGAGGCTAAGACCGCATTGACTCAGTGCGGTATTCAGCCTCTCTGGTGTCAAGTCTGACTTTGAAAAAAAAAAAAAAAATCCAAAATCAGACAGAGTGTTGAGACCAGAGAGGCTAAGACCGCATTGACTCAGTGCGGTATTCAGCCTCTCTGGTGTCAAGTCTGACTTTGAAAAAAAAAAAAAAAATCCAAAATCAGACAGAGTGTTGACACCAGAGAGGCTAAGACGCATTGACTCAGTGCGGTATTCAGCCTCTCTGGTGTCAAGTCTGACTTGAAAAAAAAAAAAAAAATCCAAAATCAGACAGAGTGTTGAGACCAGAGAGGCTAAGACCGCATTGACTCAGTGCGGTATTCAGCCTCTCTGGTGTCAAGTCTGACTTTGAAAAAAAAAAAAAAAAATCCAAAATCAGACAGAGTGTTGACACCAGAGAGGCTAAGACCGCATTGACTCAGTGCGGTATTCAGCCTCTCTGGTGTCAAGTCTGACTTTGAAAAAAAAAAAAAAAATCCAAAATCAGACAGAGTGTTGAGACCAGAGAGGCTAAGACCGCATTGACTCAGTGCGGTATTCAGCCTCTCTGGTGTCAAGTCTGACTTTGAAAAAAAAAAAAAAAATCCAAAATCAGACAGAGTGTTGACACCAGAGAGGCTAAGACCGCATTGACTCAGTGCGGTATTCAGCCTCTCTGGTGTCAAGTCTGACTTTGAAAAAAAAAAAAAAATCCAAAATCAGACAGAGTGTTGAGACCAGAGAGGCTAAGACCGCATTGACTCAGTGCGGTATTCAGCCTCTCTGGTGTCAAGTCTGACTTTGAAAAAAAAAAAAAAAATCCAAAATCAGACAGAGTGTTGAGACCAGAGAGGCTAAGACCGCATTGACTCAGTGCGGTATTCAGCCTCTCTGGTGTCAAGTCTGACTTTGAAAAAAAAAAAAAAAATCCAAAATCAGACAGAGTGTTGACACCAGAGAGGCTAAGACCGCATTGACTCAGTGCGGTATTCAGCCTCTCTGGTGTCAAGTCTGACTTTGAAAAAAAAAAAAAAATCCAAAATCAGACAGAGTGTTGAGACCAGAGAGGCTAAGACCGCATTGACTCAGTGCGGTATTCAGCCTCTCTGGTGTCAAGTCTGACTTTGAAAAAAAAAAAAAAATCCAAAATCAGACAGAGTGTTGACATCAGAGAGGCTAAGACCGCATTGACTCAGTGCGGTATTCAGCCTCTCTGGTGTCAAGTCTGACTTTGAAAAAAAAAAAAAAAATCCAAAATCAGACAGAGTGTTGAGACCAGAGAGGCTAAGACCGCATTGACTCAGTGCGGTATTCAGCCTCTCTGGTGTCAAGTCTGACTTTGAAAAAAAAAAAAAAATCCAAAATCAGACAGAGTGTTGAGACCAGAGAGGCTAAGACCGCATTGACTCAGTGCGGTATTCAGCCTCTCTGGTGTCAAGTCTGACTTTGAAAAAAAAAAAAAAAATCCAAAATCAGACAGAGTGTTGACACCAGAGAGGCTAAGACCGCATTGACTCAGTGCGGTATTCAGCCTCTCTGGTGTCAAGTCTGACTTTGAAAAAAAAAAAAAAAATCCAAAATCAGACAGAGTGTTGAGACCAGAGAGGCTAAGACCGCATTGACTCAGTGCGGTATTCAGCCTCTCTGGTGTCAAGTCTGACTTTGAAAAAAAAAAAAAAAATCCAAAATCAGACAGAGTGTTGAGACCAGAGAGGCTAAGACCGCATTGACTCAGTGCGGTATTCAGCCTCTCTGGTGTCAAGTCTGACTTTGAAAAAAAAAAAAAAATCCAAAATCAGACAGAGTGTTGAGACCAGAGAGGCTAAGACCGCATTGACTCAGTGCGGTATTCAGCCTCTCTGGTGTCAAGTCTGACTTTGAAAAAAAAAAAAAAATCCAAAATCAGACAGAGTGTTGACACCAGAGAGGCTAAGACCGCATTGACTCAGTGCGGTATTCAGCCTCTCTGGTGTCAAGTCTGACTTTGAAAAAAAAAAAAAAAATCCAAAATCAGACAGAGTGTTGAGACCAGAGAGGCTAAGACCGCATTGACTCAGTGCGGTATTCAGCCTCTCTGGTGTCAAGTCTGACTTTGAAAAAAAAAAAAAAAATCCAAAATCAGACAGAGTGTTGAGACCAGAGAGGCTAAGACCGCATTGACTCAGTGCGGTATTCAGCCTCTCTGGTGTCAAGTCTGACTTTGAAAAAAAAAAAAAAAATCCAAAATCAGACAGAGTGTTGAGACCAGAGAGGCTAAGACCGCATTGACTCAGTGCGGTATTCAGCCTCTCTGGTGTCAAGTCTGACTTTGAAAAAAAAAAAAAAATCCAAAATCAGACAGAGTGTTGACACCAGAGAGGCTAAGACCGCATTGACTCAGTGCGGTATTCAGCTCTCTGGTGTCAAGTCTGACTTTGAAAAAAAAAAAAAAATCCAAAATCAGACAGAGTGTTGAGACCAGAGAGGCTAAGACCGCATTGACTCAGTGCGGTATTCAGCCTCTCTGGTGTCAAGTCTGACTTTGAAAAAAAAAAAAAAAATCCAAAATCAGACAGAGTGTTGAGACCAGAGAGGCTAAGACCGCATTGACTCAGTGCGGTATTCAGCCTCTCTGGTGTCAAGTCTGACTTTGAAAAAAAAAAAAAAAATCCAAAATCAGACAGAGTGTTGAGACCAGAGAGGCTAAGACCGCATTGACTCAGTGCGGTATTCAGCCTCTCTGGTGTCAAGTCTGACTTTGAAAAAAAAAAAAAAATCCAAAATCAGACAGAGTGTTGACACCAGAGAGGCTAAGACCGCATTGACTCAGTGCGGTATTCAGCCTCTCTGGTGTCAAGTCTGACTTTGAAAAAAAAAAAAAAAATCCAAAATCAGACAGAGTGTTGACACCAGAGAGGCTAAGACCGCATTGACTCAGTGCGGTATTCAGCCTCTCTGGTGTCAAGTCTGACTTTGAAAAAAAAAAAAAAAAATCCAAAATCAGACAGAGTGTTGAGACCAGAGAGGCTAAGACCGCATTGACTCAGTGCGGTATTCAGCCTCTCTGGTGTCAAGTCTGACTTTGGAAAAAAAAAAAAAATCCAAAATCAGACAGAGTGTTGAGACCAGAGAGGCTAAGACCGCATTGACTCAGTGCGGTATTCAGCCTCTCTGGTGTCAAGTCTGACTTTGAAAAAAAAAAAAAAAATCCAAAATCAGACAGAGTGTTGAGACCAGAGAGGCTAAGACCGCATTGACTCAGTGCGGTATTCAGCCTCTCTGGTGTCAAGTCTGACTTTGAAAAAAAAAAAAAAAATCCAAAATCAGACAGAGTGTTGACACCAGAGAGGCTAAGACCGCATTGACTCAGTGCGGTATTCAGCCTCTCTGGTGTCAAGTCTGACTTTGAAAAAAAAAAAAAAATCCAAAATCAGACAGAGTGTTGAGACCAGAGAGGCTAAGACCGCATTGACTCAGTGCGGTATTCAGCCTCTCTGGTGTCAAGTCTGACTTTGAAAAAAAAAAAAAAAATCCAAAATCAGACAGAGTGTTGAGACCAGAGAGGCTAAGACCGCATTGACTCAGTGCGGTATTCAGCCTCTCTGGTGTCAAGTCTGACTTTGAAAAAAAAAAAAAAAATCCAAAATCAGACAGAGTGTTGAGACCAGAGAGGCTAAGACCGCATTGACTCAGTGCGGTATTCAGCCTCTCTGGTGTCAAGTCTGACTTTGAAAAAAAAAAAAAAAATCCAAAATCAGACAGAGTGTTGACACCAGAGAGGCTAAGACCGCATTGACTCAGTGCGGTATTCAGCCTCTCTGGTGTCAAGTCTGACTTTGAAAAAAAAAAAAAAAATCCAAAATCAGACAGAGTGTTGAGACCAGAGAGGCTAAGACCGCATTGACTCAGTGCGGTATTCAGCCTCTCTGGTGTCAAGTCTGACTTTGAAAAAAAAAAAAAAAATCCAAAATCAGACAGAGTGTTGAGACCAGAGAGGCTAAGACCGCATTGACTCAGTGCGGTATTCAGCCTCTCTGGTGTCAAGTCTGACTTTGAAAAAAAAAAAAAAAATCCAAAATCAGACAGAGTGTTGACACCAGAGAGGCTAAGACCGCATTGACTCAGTGCGGTATTCAGCCTCTCTGGTGTCAAGTCTGACTTTGAAAAAAAAAAAAAAAATCCAAAATCAGACAGAGTGTTGACACCAGAGAGGCTAAGACCGCATTGACTCAGTGCGGTATTCAGCCTCTCTGGTGTCAAGTCTGACTTTGAAAAAAAAAAAAAAAATCCAAAATCAGACAGAGTGTTGAGACCAGAGAGGCTAAGACCGCATTGACTCAGTGCGGTATTCAGCCTCTCTGGTGTCAAGTCTGACTTTGAAAAAAAAAAAAAAAATCCAAAATCAGACAGAGTGTTGAGACCAGAGAGGCTAAGACCGCATTGACTCAGTGCGGTATTCAGCCTCTCTGGTGTCAAGTCTGACTTTGAAAAAAAAAAAAAAATCCAAAATCAGACAGAGTGTTGACACCAGAGAGGCTAAGACCGCATTGACTCAGTGCGGTATTCAGCCTCTCTGGTGTCAAGTCTGACTTTGAAAAAAAAAAAAAAATCCAAAATCAGACAGAGTGTTGACACCAGAGAGGCTAAGACCGCATTGACTCAGTGCGGTATTCAGCCTCTCTGGTGTCAAGTCTGACTTTGAAAAAAAAAAAAAAAATCCAAAATCAGACAGAGTGTTGAGACCAGAGAGGCTAAGACCGCATTGACTCAGTGCGGTATTCAGCCTCTCTGGTGTCAAGTCTGACTTTGAAAAAAAAAAAAAAATCCAAAATCAGACAGAGTGTTGAGACCAGAGAGGCTAAGACCGCATTGACTCAGTGCGGTATTCAGCCTCTCTGGTGTCAAGTCTGACTTTGAAAAAAAAAAAAAAAATCCAAAATCAGACAGAGTGTTGAGACCAGAGAGGCTAAGACCGCATTGACTCAGTGCGGTATTCAGCCTCTCTGGTGTCAAGTCTGACTTTGAAAAAAAAAAAAAAATCCAAAATCAGACAGAGTGTTGAGACCAGAGAGGCTAAGACCGCATTGACTCAGTGCGGTATTCAGCCTCTCTGGTGTCAAGTCTGACTTTGAAAAAAAAAAAAAAATCCAAAATCAGACAGAGTGTTGACACCAGAGAGGCTAAGACCGCATTGACTCAGTGCGGTATTCAGCCTCTCTGGTGTCAAGTCTGACTTTGAAAAAAAAAAAAAAAATCCAAAATCAGACAGAGTGTTGACACCAGAGAGGCTAAGACCGCATTGACTCAGTGCGGTATTCAGCCTCTCTGGTGTCAAGTCTGACTTTGAAAAAAAAAAAAAAAATCCAAAATCAGACAGAGTGTTGAGACCAGAGAGGCTAAGACCGCATTGACTCAGTGCGGTATTCAGCCTCTCTGGTGTCAAGTCTGACTTTGAAAAAAAAAAAAAAATCCAAAATCAGACAGAGTGTTGAGACCAGAGAGGCTAAGACCGCATTGACTCAGTGCGGTATTCAGCCTCTCTGGTGTCAAGTCTGACTTTGAAAAAAAAAAAAAAAATCCAAAATCAGACAGAGTGTTGAGACCAGAGAGGCTAAGACCGCATTGACTCAGTGCGGTATTCAGCCTCTCTGGTGTCAAGTCTGACTTTGAAAAAAAAAAAAAAAAATCCAAAATCAGACAGAGTGTTGACACCAGAGAGGCTAAGACCGCATTGACTCAGTGCGGTATTCAGCCTCTCTGGTGTCAAGTCTGACTTTGAAAAAAAAAAAAAAAATCCAAAATCAGACAGAGTGTTGAGACCAGAGAGGCTAAGACCGCATTGACTCAGTGCGGTATTCAGCCTCTCTGGTGTCAAGTCTGACTTTGAAAAAAAAAAAAAAAATCCAAAATCAGACAGAGTGTTGACACCAGAGAGGCTAAGACCGCATTGACTCAGTGCGGTATTCAGCCTCTCTGGTGTCAAGTCTGACTTTGAAAAAAAAAAAAAAATCCAAAATCAGACAGAGTGTTGAGACCAGAGAGGCTAAGACCGCATTGACTCAGTGCGGTATTCAGCCTCTCTGGTGTCAAGTCTGACTTTGAAAAAAAAAAAAAAAATCCAAAATCAGACAGAGTGTTGAGACCAGAGAGGCTAAGACCGCATTGACTCAGTGCGGTATTCAGCCTCTCTGGTGTCAAGTCTGACTTTGAAAAAAAAAAAAAAAAATCCAAAATCAGACAGAGTGTTGACACCAGAGAGGCTAAGACCGCATTGACTCAGTGCGGTATTCAGCCTCTCTGGTGTCAAGTCTGACTTTGAAAAAAAAAAAAAAAATCCAAAATCAGACAGAGTGTTGAGACCAGAGAGGCTAAGACCGCATTGACTCAGTGCGGTATTCAGCCTCTCTGGTGTCAAGTCTGACTTTGAAAAAAAAAAAAAAAATCCAAAATCAGACAGAGTGTTGAGACCAGAGAGGCTAAGACCGCATTGACTCAGTGCGGTATTCAGCCTCTCTGGTGTCAAGTCTGACTTTGAAAAAAAAAAAAAAATCCAAAATCAGACAGAGTGTTGAGACCAGAGAGGCTAAGACCGCATTGACTCAGTGCGGTATTCAGCCTCTCTGGTGTCAAGTCTGACTTTGAAAAAAAAAAAAAAAATCCAAAATCAGACAGAGTGTTGACACCAGAGAGGCTAAGACCGCATTGACTCAGTGCGGTATTCAGCCTCTCTGGTGTCAAGTCTGACTTTGAAAAAAAAAAAAAAATCCAAAATCAGACAGAGTGTTGAGACCAGAGAGGCTAAGACCGCATTGACTCAGTGCGGTATTCAGCCTCTCTGGTGTCAAGTCTGACTTTGGAAAAAAAAAAAAAAATCCAAAATCAGACAGAGTGTTGAGACCAGAGAGGCTAAGACCGCATTGACTCAGTGCGGTATTCAGCCTCTCTGGTGTCAAGTCTGACTTTGAAAAAAAAAAAAATCCAAAATCAGACAGAGTGTTGACACCAGAGAGGCTAAGACCGCATTGACTCAGTGCGGTATTCAGCCTCTCTGGTGTCAAGTCTGACTTTGAAAAAAAAAAAAAAAATCCAAAATCAGACAGAGTGTTGAGACCAGAGAGGCTAAGACCGCATTGACTCAGTGCGGTATTCAGCCTCTCTGGTGTCAAGTCTGACTTTGAAAAAAAAAAAAAAAATCCAAAATCAGACAGAGTGTTGAGACCAGAGAGGCTAAGACCGCATTGACTCAGTGCGGTATTCAGCCTCTCTGGTGTCAAGTCTGACTTTGAAAAAAAAAAAAAAAATCCAAAATCAGACAGAGTGTTGAGACCAGAGAGGCTAAGACCGCATTGACTCAGTGCGGTATTCAGCCTCTCTGGTGTCAAGTCTGACTTTGAAAAAAAAAAAAAAAATCCAAAATCAGACAGAGTGTTGAGACCAGAGAGGCTAAGACCGCATTGACTCAGTGCGGTATTCAGCCTCTCTGGTGTCAAGTCTGACTTTGAAAAAAAAAAAAAAAATCCAAAATCAGACAGAGTGTTGAGACCAGAGAGGCTAAGACCGCATTGACTCAGTGCGGTATTCAGCCTCTCTGGTGTCAAGTCTGACTTTGAAAAAAAAAAAAAAATCCAAAATCAGACAGAGTGTTGACACCAGAGAGGCTAAGACCGCATTGCCTCAGTGCGGTATTCAGCCTCTCTGGTGTCAAGTCTGACTTTGAAAAAAAAAAAAAAAATCCAAAATCAGACAGAGTGTTGAGACCAGAGAGGCTAAGACCGCATTGACTCAGTGCGGTATTCAGCCTCTCTGGTGTCAAGTCTGACTTTGAAAAAAAAAAAAAAAATCCAAAAACAGACAGAGTGTTGAGACCAGAGAGGCTAAGACCGCATTGACTCAGTGCGGTATTCAGCCTCTCTGGTGTCAAGTCTGACTTTGAAAAAAAAAAAAAAAATCCAAAATCAGACAGAGTGTTGACACCAGAGAGGCTAAGACCGCATTGACTCAGTGCGGTATTCAGCCTCTCTGGTGTCAAGTCTGACTTTGAAAAAAAAAAAAAAAATCCAAAATCAGACAGAGTGTTGAGACCAGAGAGGCTAAGACCGCATTGACTCAGTGCGGTATTCAGCCTCTCTGGTGTCAAGTCTGATTTTGGAAAAAAAAAAAAAAAATCCAAAATCAGACCGAGTGTTGAGACCAGAGAGGCTAAGACCGCATTGACTCAGTGCGGTATTCAGCCTCTCTGGTGTCAAGTCTGACTTTGGAAAAAAAAAAAAATCCAAAATCAGACAGAGTGTTGACACCAGAGAGGCTAAGACCGCATTGACTCAGTGCGGTATTCAGCCTCTCTGGTGTCAAGTCTGACTTTGAAAAAAAAAAAAAAAATCCAAAATCAGACAGAGTGTTGAGACCAGAGAGGCTAAGACCGCATTGACTCAGTGCGGTATTCAGCCTCTCTGGTGTCAAGTCTGACTTTGAAAAAAAAAAAAAAATCCAAAATCAGACAGAGTGTTGAGACCAGAGAGGCTAAGACCGCATTGACTCAGTGCGGTATTCAGCCTCTCTGGTGTCAAGTCTGACTTTGAAAAAAAAAAAAAAAATCCAAAATCAGACAGAGTGTTGAGACCAGAGAGGCTAAGACCGCATTGACTCAGTGCGGTATTCAGCCTCTCTGGTGTCAAGTCTGACTTTGAAAAAAAAAAAAAAAATCCAAAATCAGACAGAGTGTTGAGACCAGAGAGGCTAAGACCGCATTGACTCAGTGCGGTATTCAGCCTCTCTGGTGTCAAGTCTGACTTTGAAAAAAAAAAAAAAAATCCAAAATCAGACAGAGTGTTGAGACCAGAGAGGCTAAGACCGCATTGACTCAGTGCGGTATTCAGCCTCTCTGGTGTCAAGTCTGACTTTGAAAAAAAAAAAAAAATCCAAAATCAGACAGAGTGTTGACACCAGAGAGGCTAAGACCGCATTGACTCAGTGCGGTATTCAGCCTCTCTGGTGTCAAGTCTGATTTTGGAAAAAAAAAAAAAAAAATCCAAAATCAGACAGAGTGTTGACACCAGAGAGGCTAAGACCGCATTGACTCAGTGCGGTATTCAGCCTCTCTGGTGTCAAGTCTGATTTTGGAAAAAAAAAAAAAAAAATCCAAAATCAGACAGAGTGTTGAGACCAGAGAGGCTAAGACCGCATTGACTCAGTGCGGTATTCAGCCTCTCTGGTGTCAAGTCTGACTTTGAAAAAAAAAAAAAAAAATCCAAAATCAGACAGAGTGTTGACACCAGAGAGGCTAAGACCGCATTGACTCAGTGCGGTATTCAGCCTCTCTGGTGTCAAGTCTGACTTTGAAAAAAAAAAAAAAAATCCAAAATCAGACAGAGTGTTGAGACCAGAGAGGCTAAGACCGCATTGACTCAGTGCGGTATTCAGCCTCTCTGGTGTCAAGTCTGATTTTGGGAAAAAAAAAAAAAAAATCCAAAATCAGACCGAGTGTTGAGACCAGAGAGGCTAAGACCGCATTGACTCATTGCGGTATTCAGCCTCTCTGGTGTCAAGTCTGATTTTGGAAAAAAAAAAAAAAATCCAAAATCAGACAGAGTGTTGACACCAGAGAGGCTAAGACCGCATTGACTCAGTGCGGTATTCAGCCTCTCTGGTGTCAAGTCTGATTTTGGAAAAAAAAAAAAAAAAAATCCAAAATCAGACAGAGTGTTGAGACCAGAGAGGCTAAGACCGCATTGACTCAGTGCGGTATTCAGCCTCTCTGGTGTCAAGTCTGACTTTGAAAAAAAAAAAAAAATCCAAAATCAGACAGAGTGTTGACACCAGAGAGGCTAAGACCGCATTGACTCAGTGCGGTATTCAGCCTCTCTGGTGTCAAGTCTGACTTTGAAAAAAAAAAAAAAAATCCAAAATCAGACAGAGTGTTGAGACCAGAGAGGCTAAGACCGCATTGACTCAGTGCGGTATTCAGCCTCTCTGGTGTCAAGTCTGACTTTGAAAAAAAAAAAAAAAATCCAAAATCAGACAGAGTGTTGAGACCAGAGAGGCTAAGACCGCATTGACTCAGTGCGGTATTCAGCCTCTCTGGTGTCAAGTCTGACTTTGAAAAAAAAAAAAAAATCCAAAATCAGACAGAGTGTTGACACCAGAGAGGCTAAGACCGCATTGACTCAGTGCGGTATTCAGCCTCTCTGGTGTCAAGTCTGACTTTAGAAAAAAAAAAAAAATCCAAAATCAGACAGAGTGTTGACACCAGAGAGGCTAAGACCGCATTGACTCAGTGCGGTATTCAGCCTCTCTGGTGTCAAGTCTGACTTTGAAAAAAAAAAAAAAATCCAAAATCAGACAGAGTGTTGAGACCAGAGAGGCTAATTGACTCAGTGCGGTATTCAGCCTCTCTGGTGTCAAGTCTGACTTTGAAAAAAAAAAAAAAAATCCAAAATCAGACAGAGTGTTGAGACCAGAGAGGCTAAGACCGCATTGACTCAGTGCGGTATTCAGCCTCTCTGGTGTCAAGTCTGACTTTGAAAAAAAAAAAAAAAATCCAAAATCAGACAGAGTGTTGACACCAGAGAGGCTAAGACCGCATTGACTCAGTGCGGTATTCAGCCTCTCTGGTGTCAAGTCTGACTTTGAAAAAAAAAAAAAAATCCAAAATCAGACAGAGTGTTGACACCAGAGAGGCTAAGACCGCATTGACTCAGTGCGGTATTCAGCCTCTCTGGTGTCAAGTCTGACTTTGAAAAAAAAAAAAAAAATCCAAAATCAGACAGAGTGTTGAGACCAGAGAGGCTAAGACCGCATTGACTCAGTGCGGTATTCAGCCTCTCTGGTGTCAAGTCTGACTTTGAAAAAAAAAAAAAAATCCAAAATCAGACAGAGTGTTGAGACCAGAGAGGCTAAGACCGCATTGACTCAGTGCGGTATTCAGCCTCTCTGGTGTCAAGTCTGACTTTGAAAAAAAAAAAAAAAATCCAAAATCAGACAGAGTGTTGAGACCAGAGAGGCTAAGACCGCATTGACTCAGTGCGGTATTCAGCCTCTCTGGTGTCAAGTCTGACTTTGAAAAAAAAAAAAAAAAAAAAAATCCAAAATCAGACAGAGTGTTGAGACCAGAGAGGCTAAGACCGCATTGACTCAGTGCGGTATTCAGCCTCTCTGGTGTCAAGTCTGACTTTGGAAAAAAAAAAAAAAATCCAAAATCAGACAGAGTGTTGAGACCAGAGAGGCTAAGACCGCATTGACTCAGTGCGGTATTCAGCCTCTCTGGTGTCAAGTCTGACTTTGAAAAAAAAAAAAAAAATCCAAAATCAGACAGAGTGTTGAGACCATAGAGGCTAAGACCGCATTGACTCAGTGCGGTATTCAGCCTCTCTGGTGTCAAGTCTGACTTTGAAAAAAAAAAAAAAAATCCAAAATCAGACAGAGTGTTGAGACCAGAGAGGCTAAGACCGCATTGACTCAGTGCGGTATTCAGCCTCTCTGGTGTCAAGTCTGACTTTGGAAAAAAAAAAAAAAATCCAAAATCAGACAGAGTGTTGAGACCAGAGAGGCTAAGACCGCATTGACTCAGTGCGGTATTCAGCCTCTCTGGTGTCAAGTCTGACTTTGAAAAAAAAAAAAAAAAATCCAAAATCAGACAGAGTGTTGAGACCAGAGAGGCTCAGACCGCATTGACTCAGTGCGGTATTCAGCCTCTCTGGTGTCAAGTCTGACTTTGAAAAAAAAAAAAAAAATCCAAAATCAGACAGAGTGTTGACACCAGAGAGGCTAAGACCGCATTGACTCAGTGCGGTATTCAGCCTCTCTGGTGTCAAGTCTGACTTTGAAAAAAAAAAAAAAAAAAAAAGAATCAGACAGAGTGTTGAGACCAGAGAGGCTAAGACCGCATTGACTCAGTGCGGTATTCAGCCTCTCTGGTGTCAAGTCTGACTTTGAAAAAAAAAAAAAAAATCCAAAATCAGACAGAGTGTTGAGACCAGAGAGGCTAAGACCGCATTGACTCAGTGCGGTATTCAGCCTCTCTGGTGTCAAGTCTGACTTTGAAAAAAAAAAAAAAAATCCAAAATCAGACAGAGTGTTGACACCAGAGAGGCTAAGACCGCATTGACTCAGTGCGGTATTCAGCCTCTCTGGTGTCAAGTCTGACTTTGAAAAAAAAAAAAAAAATCCAAAATCAGACAGAGTGTTGAGACCAGAGAGGCTAAGACCGCATTGACTCAGTGCGGTATTCAGCCTCTCTGGTGTCAAGTCTGACTTTGAAAAAAAAAAAAAAAATCCAAAATCAGACAGAGTGTTGACACCAGAGAGGCTAAGACCGCATTGACTCAGTGCGGTATTCAGCCTCTCTGGTGTCAAGTCTGACTTTGAAAAAAAAAAAAAAAATCCAAAATCAGACAGAGTGTTGAGACCAGAGAGGCTAAGACCGCATTGACTCAGTGCGGTATTCAGCCTCTCTGGTGTCAAGTCTGACTTTGAAAAAAAAAAAAAAAATCCAAAATCAGACAGAGTGTTGAGACCAGAGAGGCTAAGACCGCATTGACTCAGTGCGGTATTCAGCCTCTCTGGTGTCAAGTCTGACTTTGGAAAAAAAAAAAAAATCCAAAATCAGACAGAGTGTTGAGACCAGAGAGGCTAAGACCGCATTGACTCAGTGCGGTATTCAGCCTCTCTGGTGTCAAGTCTGATTTTGGGAAAAAAAAAAAAAAATCCAAAATCAGACCGAGTGTTGAGACCAGAGAGGCTAAGACCGCATTGACTCAGTGCGGTATTCAGCCTCTCTGGTGTCAAGTCTGATTTTGGAAAAAAAAAAAAAATCCAAAATCAGACAGAGTGTTGACACCAGAGAGGCTAAGACCGCATTGACTCAGTGCGGTATTCAGCCTCTCTGGTGTCAAGTCTGATTTTGGAAAAAAAAAAAAAAAAATCCAAAATCAGACAGAGTGTTGAGACCAGAGAGGCTAAGACCGCATTGACTCAGTGCGGTATTCAGCCTCTCTGGTGTGAAGTCTGACTTTGAAAAAAAAAAAAAAAATCCAAAATCAGACAGAGTGTTGAGACCAGAGAGGCTAAGACCGCATTGACTCAGTGCGGTATTCAGCCTCTCTGGTGTCAAGTCTGACTTTGAAAAAAAAAAAAAAATCCAAAATCAGACAGAGTGTTGAGACCAGAGAGGCTAAGACCGCATTGACTCAGTGCGGTATTCAGCCTCTCTGGTGTCAAGTCTGACTTTGAAAAAAAAAAAAAAAATCCAAAATCAGACAGAGTGTTGACACCAGAGAGGCTAAGACCGCATTGACTCAGTGTGGTATTCAGCCTCTCTGGTGTCAAGTCTGACTTTGAAAAAAAAAAAAAAAATCCAAAATCAGACAGAGTGTTGAGACCGGAGAGGCTAAGACCGCATTGACTCAGTGCGGTATTCAGCCTCTCTGGTGTCAAGTCTGACTTTGAAAAAAAAAAAAAAAATCCAAAATCAGACAGAGTGTTGAGACCAGAGAGGCTAAGACCGCATTGACTCAGTGCGGTATTCAGCCTCTCTGGTGTCAAGTCTGACTTTGAAAAAAAAAAAAAAAATCCAAAATCAGACAGAGTGTTGACACCAGAGAGGCTAAGACCGCATTGACTCAGTGCGGTATTCAGCCTCTCTGGTGTCAAGTCTGACTTAAAAAAAAAAAAAAAAAATCCAAAATCAGACAGAGTGTTGAGACCAGAGAGGCTAAGACCGCATTGACTCAGTGCGGTATTCAGCCTCTCTGGTGTCAAGTCTGACTTTGAAAAAAAAAAAAAAAATCCAAAATCAGACAGAGTGTTGAGACCAGAGAGGCTAAGACCGCATTGACTCAGTGCGGTATTCAGCCTCTCTGGTGTCAAGTCTGACTTTGGAAAAAAAAAAAAAATCCAAAATCAGACAGAGTGTTGAGACCAGAGAGGCTAAGACTGCATTGACTCAGTGCGGTATTCAGCCTCTCTGGTTTCAAGTCTGATTTTGGAAAAAAAAAAAAAAAAAAATCCAAAATCAGACAGAGTGTTGACACCAGAGAGGCTAAGACCGCATTGACTCAGTGCGGTATTCAGCTTCTCTGGTGTCAAGTCTGATTTTGGAAAAAAAAAAAAAACAACCAAAATCAGACAGAGTGTTGAGACCAGAGAGGCTAAGACCGCATTGACTCAGTGCGGTATTCAGCCTCTCTGGTGTCAAGTCTGATTTTGGGAAAAAAAAAAAAAATCTAAAATCAGACCGAGTGTTGAGACCAGAGAGGCTAAGACCGCATTGACTCAGTGCGGTATTCAGCCTCTCTGGTGTCAAGTCTGATTTTGGAAAAAAAAAAAAAAATCCAAAATCAGACAGAGTGTTGACACCAGAGAGGCTAAGACCGCATTGACTCAGTGCGGTATTCAGCCTCTCTGGTGTCAAGTCTGATTTTGGAAAAAAAAAAAAAAAAAATCCAAAATCAGACAGAGTGTTGAGACCAGAGAGGCTAAGACCGCATTGACTCAGTGCGGTATTCAGCCTCTCTGGTGTCAAGTCTGACTTTGAAAAAAAAAAAAAAAATCCAAAATCAGACAGAGTGTTGACACCAGAGAGGCTAAGACCGCATTGACTCAGTGCGGTATTCAGCCTCTCTGGTGTCAAGTCTGACTTTGAAAAAAAAAAAAAAAAATCCAAAATCAGACAGAGTGTTGAGACCAGAGAGGCTAAGACCGCATTGACTCAGTGCGGTATTCAGCCTCTCTGGTGTCAAGTCTGACTTTGAAGAAAAAAAAAAAAAATCCAAAATCAGACAGAGTGTTGAGACCAGAGAGGCTAAGACCGCATTGACTCAGTGCGGTATTCAGCCTCTCTGGTGTCAAGTCTGACTTTGAAAAAAAAAAAAAAATCCAAAATCAGACAGAGTGTTGACACCAGAGAGGCTAAGACCGCATTGACTCAGTGCGGTATTCAGCCTCTCTGGTGTCAAGTCTGACTTTGAAAAAAAAAAAAAAAATCCAAAATCAGACAGAGTGTTGAGACCAGAGAGGCTAAGACCGCATTGACTCAGTGCGGTATTCAGCCTCTCTGGTGTCAAGTCTGACTTTGGAAAAAAAAAAAAAATCCAAAATCAGACAGAGTGTTGAGACCAGAGAGGCTAAGACCGCATTGACTCAGTGCGGTATTCAGCCTCTCTGGTGTCAAGTCTGATTTTGGGAAGAAAAAAAAAAAATCCAAAATCAGACCGAGTGTTGAGACCAGAGAGGCTAAGACCGCATTGACTCAGTGCGGTATTCAGCCTCTCTGGTGTCAAGTCTGATTTTGGAAAAAAAAAAAAAATCCAAAATCAGACAGAGTGTTGACACCAGAGAGGCTAAGACCGCATTGACTCAGTGCGGTATTCAGCCTCTCTGGTGTCAAGTCTGATTTTGGAAAAAAAAAAAAAAAATCCAAAATCAGACAGAGTGTTGAGACCAGAGAGGCTAAGACCGCATTGACTCAGTGCGGTATTCAGCCTCTCTGGTGTCAAGTCTGACTTTGAAAAAAAAAAAAAAAATCCAAAATCAGACAGAGTGTTGAGACCAGAGAGGCTAAGACCGCATTGACTCAGTGCGGTATTCAGCCTCTCTGGTGTCAAGTCTGACTTTGAAAAAAAAAAAAAAATCCAAAATCAGACAGAGTGTTGAGACCAGAGAGGCTAAGACCGCATTGACTCAGTGCGGTATTCAGCCTCTCTGGTGTCAAGTCTGACTTTGAAAAAAAAAAAAAAAATCCAAAATCAGACAGAGTGTTGACACCAGAGAGGCTAAGACCGCATTGACTCAGTGCGGTATTCAGCCTCTCTGGTGTCAAGTCTGACTTTGAAAAAAAAAAAAAAAAATCCAAAATCAGACAGAGTGTTGAGACCGGAGAGGCTAAGACCGCATTGACTCAGTGCGGTATTCAGCCTCTCTGGTGTCAAGTCTGACTTTGAAAAAAAAAAAAAAAATCCAAAATCAGACAGAGTGTTGAGACCAGAGAGGCTAAGACCGCATTGACTCAGTGCGGTATTCAGCCTCTCTGGTGTCAAGTCTGACTTTGAAAAAAAAAAAAAAAATCCAAAATCAGACAGAGTGTTGACACCAGAGAGGCTAAGACCGCATTGACTCAGTGCGGTATTCAGCCTCTCTGGTGTCAAGTCTGACTTAAAAAAAAAAAAAAAAAATCCAAAATCAGACAGAGTGTTGAGACCAGAGAGGCTAAGACCGCATTGACTCAGTGCGGTATTCAGCCTCTCTGGTGTCAAGTCTGACTTTGAAAAAAAAAAAAAAAATCCAAAATCAGACAGAGTGTTGAGACCAGAGAGGCTAAGACCGCATTGACTCAGTGCGGTATTCAGCCTCTCTGGTGTCAAGTCTGACTTTGGAAAAAAAAAAAAAATCCAAAATCAGACAGAGTGTTGAGACCAGAGAGGCTAAGACTGCATTGACTCAGTGCGGTATTCAGCCTCTCTGGTTTCAAGTCTGATTTTGGAAAAAAAAAAAAAAAAAATCCAAAATCAGACAGAGTGTTGACACCAGAGAGGCTAAGACCGCATTGACTCAGTGCGGTATTCAGCTTCTCTGGTGTCAAGTCTGATTTTGGAAAAAAAAAAAAAACAACCAAAATCAGACAGAGTGTTGAGACCAGAGAGGCTAAGACCGCATTGACTCAGTGCGGTATTCAGCCTCTCTGGTGTCAAGTCTGATTTTGGGAAAAAAAAAAAAAATCTAAAATCAGACCGAGTGTTGAGACCAGAGAGGCTAAGACCGCATTGACTCAGTGCGGTATTCAGCCTCTCTGGTGTCAAGTCTGATTTTGGAAAAAAAAAAAAAATCCAAAATCAGACAGAGTGTTGACACCAGAGAGGCTAAGACCGCATTGACTCAGTGCGGTATTCAGCCTCTCTGGTGTCAAGTCTGATTTTGGAAAAAAAAAAAAAAAAAATCCAAAATCAGACAGAGTGTTGAGACCAGAGAGGCTAAGACCGCATTGACTCAGTGCGGTATTCAGCCTCTCTGGTGTCAAGTCTGACTTTGAAAAAAAAAAAAAAAATCCAAAATCAGACAGAGTGTTGACACCAGAGAGGCTAAGACCGCATTGACTCAGTGCGGTATTCAGCCTCTCTGGTGTCAAGTCTGACTTTGAAAAAAAAAAAAAAAAATCCAAAATCAGACAGAGTGTTGAGACCAGAGAGGCTAAGACCGCATTGACTCAGTGCGGTATTCAGCCTCTCTGGTGTCAAGTCTGACTTTGAAGAAAAAAAAAAAAAATCCAAAATCAGACAGAGTGTTGAGACCAGAGAGGCTAAGACCGCATTGACTCAGTGCGGTATTCAGCCTCTCTGGTGTCAAGTCTGACTTTGAAAAAAAAAAAAAAAATCCAAAATCAGACAGAGTGTTGACACCAGAGAGGCTAAGACCGCATTGACTCAGTGCGGTATTCAGCCTCTCTGGTGTCAAGTCTGACTTTGAAAAAAAAAAAAAAAATCCAAAATCAGACAGAGTGTTGACACCAGAGAGGCTAAGACCGCATTGACTCAGTGCGGTATTCAGCCTCTCTGGTGTCAAGTCTGACTTTGAAAAAAAAAAAAAAAATCCAAAATCAGACAGAGTGTTGAGACCAGAGAGGCTAAGACCGCATTGACTCAGTGCGGTATTCAGCCTCTCTGGTGTCAAGTCTGATTTTGGGAAAAAAAAAAAAAAATCCAAAATCAGACCGAGTGTTGAGACCAGAGAGGCTAAGACCGCATTGACTCATTGCGGTATTCAGCCTCTCTGGTGTCAAGTCTGATTTTGGAAAAAAAAAAAAAAATCCAAAATCAGACAGAGTGTTGACACCAGAGAGGCTAAGACCGCATTGACTCAGTGCGGTATTCAGCCTCTCTGGTGTCAAGTCTGATTTTGGAAAAAAAAAAAAAAAAATCCAAAATCAGACAGAGTGTTGAGACCAGAGAGGCTAAGACCGCATTGACTCAGTGCGGTATTCAGCCTCTCTGGTGTCAAGTCTGACTTTGAAAAAAAAAAAAAAAATCCAAAATCAGACAGAGTGTTGACACCAGAGAGGCTAAGACCGCATTGACTCAGTGCGGTATTCAGCCTCTCTGGTGTCAAGTCTGACTTTGAAAAAAAAAAAAAAATCCAAAATCAGACAGAGTGTTGAGACCAGAGAGGCTAAGACCGCATTGACTCAGTGCGGTATTCAGCCTCTCTGGTGTCAAGTCTGACTTTGAAAAAAAAAAAAAAAATCCAAAATCAGACAGAGTGTTGAGACCAGAGAGGCTAAGACCGCATTGACTCAGTGCGGTATTCAGCCTCTCTGGTGTCAAGTCTGACTTTGGAAAAAAAAAAAAAATCCAAAATCAGACAGAGTGTTGACACCAGAGAGGCTAAGACCGCATTGACTCAGTGCGGTATTCAGCCTCTCTGGTGTCAAGTCTGATTTTAGAAAAAAAAAAAAAATCCAAAATCAGACAGAGTGTTGACACCAGAGAGGCTAAGACCGCATTGACTCAGTGCGGTATTCAGCCTCTCTGGTGTCAAGTCTGACTTTGGAAAAAAAAAAAAAATCCAAAATCAGACAGAGTGTTGAGACCAGAGAGGCTAAGACCGCATTGACTCAGTGCGGTATTCAGCCTCTCTGGTGTCAAGTCTGACTTTGAAAAAAAAAAAAAAAATCCAAAATCAGACAGAGTGTTGAGACCAGAGAGGCTAAGACCGCATTGACTCAGTGCGGTATTCAGCCTCTCTGGTGTCAAGTCTGACTTTGAAAAAAAAAAAAAAAATCCAAAATCAGACAGAGTGTTGACACCAGAGAGGCTAAGACCGCATTGACTCAGTGCGGTATTCAGCCTCTCTGGTGTCAAGTCTGACTTTGAAAAAAAAAAAAAAATCCAAAATCAGACAGAGTGTTGACACCAGAGAGGCTAAGACCGCATTGACTCAGTGCGGTATTCAGCCTCTCTGGTGTCAAGTCTGACTTTGAAAAAAAAAAAAAAAATCCAAAATCAGACAGAGTGTTGAGACCAGAGAGGCTAAGACCGCATTGACTCAGTGCGGTATTCAGCCTCTCTGGTGTCAAGTCTGACTTTGAAAAAAAAAAAAAAATCCAAAATCAGACAGAGTGTTGAGACCAGAGAGGCTAAGACCGCATTGACTCAGTGCGGTATTCAGCCTCTCTGGTGTCAAGTCTGACTTTGAAAAAAAAAAAAAAAATCAAAAATCAGACAGAGTGTTGAGACCAGAGAGGCTAAGACCGCATTGACTCAGTGCGGTATTCAGCCTCTCTGGTGTCAAGTCTGACTTTGAAAAAAAAAAAAAAAAAAAAAAATCCAAAATCAGACAGAGTGTTGAGACCAGAGAGGCTAAGACCGCATTGACTCAGTGCGGTATTCAGCCTCTCTGGTGTCAAGTCTGACTTTGGAAAAAAAAAAAAAATCCAAAATCAGACAGAGTGTTGAGACCAGAGAGGCTAAGACCGCATTGACTCAGTGCGGTATTCAGCCTCTCTGGTGTCAAGTCTGACTTTGAAAAAAAAAAAAAAAATCCAAAATCAGACAGAGTGTTGAGACCATAGAGGCTAAGACCGCATTGACTCAGTGCGGTATTCAGCCTCTCTGGTGTCAAGTCTGACTTTGAAAAAAAAAAAAAAAATCCAAAATCAGACAGAGTGTTGAGACCAGAGAGGCTAAGACCGCATTGACTCAGTGCGGTATTCAGCCTCTCTGGTGTCAAGTCTGACTTTGGAAAAAAAAAAAAAATCCAAAATCAGACAGAGTGTTGAGACCAGAGAGGCTAAGACTGCATTGACTCAGTGCGGTATTCAGCCTCTCTGGTTTCAAGTCTGATTTTGGAAAAAAAAAAAAAAAAAAATCCAAAATCAGACAGAGTGTTGACACCAGAGAGGCTAAGACCGCATTGACTCAGTGCGGTATTCAGCTTCTCTGGTGTCAAGTCTGATTTTGGAAAAAAAAAAAAAAAAACCAAAATCAGACAGAGTGTTGAGACCAGAGAGGCTAAGACCGCATTGACTCAGTGCGGTATTCAGCCTCTCTGGTGTCAAGTCTGATTTTGGGAAAAAAAAAAAAAATCTAAAATCAGACCGAGTGTTGAGACCAGAGAGGCTAAGACCGCATTGACTCAGTGCGGTATTCAGCCTCTCTGGTGTCAAGTCTGATTTTGGAAAAAAAAAAAAAAATCCAAAATCAGACAGAGTGTTGACACCAGAGAGGCTAAGACCGCATTGACTCAGTGCGGTATTCAGCCTCTCTGGTGTCAAGTCTGATTTTGGAAAAAAAAAAAAAAAAATCCAAAATCAGACAGAGTGTTGAGACCAGAGAGGCTAAGACCGCATTGACTCAGTGCGGTATTCAGCCTCTCTGGTGTCAAGTCTGACTTTGAAAAAAAAAAAAAAAATCCAAAATCAGACAGAGTGTTGACACCAGAGAGGCTAAGACCGCATTGACTCAGTGCGGTATTCAGCCTCTCTGGTGTCAAGTCTGACTTTGAAAAAAAAAAAAAAAAATCCAAAATCAGACAGAGTGTTGAGACCAGAGAGGCTAAGACCGCATTGACTCAGTGCGGTATTCAGCCTCTCTGGTGTCAAGTCTGACTTTGAAGAAAAAAAAAAAAAATCCAAAATCAGACAGAGTGTTGAGACCAGAGAGGCTAAGACCGCATTGACTCAGTGCGGTATTCAGCCTCTCTGGTGTCAAGTCTGACTTTGAAAAAAAAAAAAAAAATCCAAAATCAGACAGAGTGTTGACACCAGAGAGGCTAAGACCGCATTGACTCAGTGCGGTATTCAGCCTCTCTGGTGTCAAGTCTGACTTTGAAAAAAAAAAAAAAATCCAAAATCAGACAGAGTGTTGACACCAGAGAGGCTAAGACCGCATTGACTCAGTGCGGTATTCAGCCTCTCTGGTGTCAAGTCTGACTTTGAAAAAAAAAAAAAAAATCCAAAATCAGACAGAGTGTTGAGACCAGAGAGGCTAAGACCGCATTGACTCAGTGCGGTATTCAGCCTCTCTGGTGTCAAGTCTGATTTTGGGAAAAAAAAAAAAAAATCCAAAATCAGACCGAGTGTTGAGACCAGAGAGGCTAAGACCGCATTGACTCATTGCGGTATTCAGCCTCTCTGGTGTCAAGTCTGATTTTGGAAAAAAAAAAAAAAATCCAAAATCAGACAGAGTGTTGACACCAGAGAGGCTAAGACCGCATTGACTCAGTGCGGTATTCAGCCTCTCTGGTGTCAAGTCTGATTTTGGAAAAAAAAAAAAAAAAATCCAAAATCAGACAGAGTGTTGAGACCAGAGAGGCTAAGACCGCATTGACTCAGTGCGGTATTCAGCCTCTCTGGTGTCAAGTCTGACTTTGAAAAAAAAAAAAAAAATCCAAAATCAGACAGAGTGTTGACACCAGAGAGGCTAAGACCGCATTGACTCAGTGCGGTATTCAGCCTCTCTGGTGTCAAGTCTGACTTTGAAAAAAAAAAAAAAATCCAAAATCAGACAGAGTGTTGAGACCAGAGAGGCTAAGACCGCATTGACTCAGTGCGGTATTCAGCCTCTCTGGTGTCAAGTCTGACTTTGAAAAAAAAAAAAAAAAATCCAAAATCAGACAGAGTGTTGAGACCAGAGAGGCTAAGACCGCATTGACTCAGTGCGGTATTCAGCCTCTCTGGTGTCAAGTCTGACTTTGGAAAAAAAAAAAAAATCCAAAATCAGACAGAGTGTTGACACCAGAGAGGCTAAGACCGCATTGACTCAGTGCGGTATTCAGCCTCTCTGGTGTCAAGTCTGATTTTAGAAAAAAAAAAAAAATCCAAAATCAGACAGAGTGTTGACACCAGAGAGGCTAAGACCGCATTGACTCAGTGCGGTATTCAGCCTCTCTGGTGTCAAGTCTGACTTTGAAAAAAAAAAAAAATCCAAAATCAGACAGAGTGTTGAGACCAGAGAGGCTAAGACCGCATTGACTCAGTGCGGTATTCAGCCTCTCTGGTGTCAAGTCTGACTTTGAAAAAAAAAAAAAAAATCCAAAATCAGACAGAGTGTTGAGACCAGAGAGGCTAAGACCGCATTGACTCAGTGCGGTATTCAGCCTCTCTGGTGTCAAGTCTGACTTTGAAAAAAAAAAAAAAAATCCAAAATCAGACAGAGTGTTGACACCAGAGAGGCTAAGACCGCATTGACTCAGTGCGGTATTCAGCCTCTCTGGTGTCAAGTCTGACTTTGAAAAAAAAAAAAAAATCCAAAATCAGACAGAGTGTTGACACCAGAGAGGCTAAGACCGCATTGACTCAGTGCGGTATTCAGCCTCTCTGGTGTCAAGTCTGACTTTGAAAAAAAAAAAAAAATCCAAAATCAGACAGAGTGTTGAGACCAGAGAGGCTAAGACCGCATTGACTCAGTGCGGTATTCAGCCTCTCTGGTGTCAAGTCTGACTTTGAAAAAAAAAAAAAAAATCCAAAATCAGACAGAGTGTTGAGACCAGAGAGGCTAAGACCGCATTGACTCAGTGCGGTATTCAGCCTCTCTGGTGTCAAGTCTGACTTTGAAAAAAAAAAAAAAAATCCAAAATCAGACAGAGTGTTGAGACCAGAGAGGCTAAGACCGCATTGACTCAGTGCGGTATTCAGCCTCTCTGGTGTCAAGTCTGACTTTGAAAAAAAAAAAAAAAAAAAAAAAATCCAAAATCAGACAGAGTGTTGAGACCAGAGAGGCTAAGACCGCATTGACTCAGTGCGGTATTCAGCCTCTCTGGTGTCAAGTCTGACTTTGGAAAAAAAAAAAAAATCCAAAATCAGACAGAGTGTTGAGACCAGAGAGGCTAAGACCGCATTGACTCAGTGCGGTATTCAGCCTCTCTGGTGTCAAGTCTGACTTTGAAAAAAAAAAAAAAAATCCAAAATCAGACAGAGTGTTGAGACCAGAGAGGCTAAGACCGCATTGACTCAGTGCGGTATTCAGCCTCTCTGGTGTCAAGTCTGACTTTGAAAAAAAAAAAAAAAATCCAAAATCAGACAGAGTGTTGACACCAGAGAGGCTAAGACCGCATTGACTCAGTGCGGTATTCAGCCTCTCTGGTGTCAAGTCTGACTTTGAAAAAAAAAAAAAAAATCCAAAATCAGACAGAGTGTTGAGACCAGAGAGGCTAAGACCGCATTGACTCAGTGCGGTATTCAGCCTCTCTGGTGTCAAGTCTGACTTTGAAAAAAAAAAAAAAATCCAAAATCAGACAGAGTGTTGAGACCAGAGAGGCTAAGACCGCATTGACTCAGTGCGGTATTCAGCCTCTCTGGTGTCAAGTCTGACTTTGAAAAAAAAAAAAAAAAATCCAAAATCAGACAGAGTGTTGACACCAGAGAGGCTAAGACCGCATTGACTCAGTGCGGTATTCAGCCTCTCTGGTGTCAAGTCTGACTTTGAAAAAAAAAAAAAAAATCCAAAATCAGACAGAGTGTTGAGACCAGAGAGGCTAAGACCGCATTGACTCAGTGCGGTATTCAGCCTCTCTGGTGTCAAGTCTGACTTTGAAAAAAAAAAAAAAAAATCCAAAATCAGACAGAGTGTTGAGACCAGAGAGGCTAAGACCGCATTGACTCAGTGCGGTATTCAGCCTCTCTGGTGTCAAGTCTGACTTTGGAAAAAAAAAAAAAATCCAAAATCAGACAGAGTGTTGAGACCAGAGAGGCTAAGACTGCATTGACTCAGTGCGGTATTCAGCCTCTCTGGTTTCAAGTCTGATTTTGGAAAAAAAAAAAAAAAAAAATCCAAAATCAGACAGAGTGTTGACACCAGAGAGGCTAAGACCGCATTGACTCAGTGCGGTATTCAGCTTCTCTGGTGTCAAGTCTGATTTTGGAAAAAAAAAAAAAAACAACCAAAATCAGACAGAGTGTTGAGACCAGAGAGGCTAAGACCGCATTGACTCAGTGCGGTATTCAGCCTCTCTGGTGTCAAGTCTGACTTTGGAAAAAAAAAAAAAAATCCAAAATCAGACAGAGTGTTGAGACCAGAGAGGCTAAGACTGCATTGACTCAGTGCGGTATTCAGCCTCTCTGGTTTCAAGTCTGATTTTGGAAAAAAAAAAAAAAAAAAAATCCAAAATCAGACAGAGTGTTGACACCAGAGAGGCTAAGACCGCATTGACTCAGTGCGGTATTCAGCTTCTCTGGTGTCAAGTCTGATTTTGGAAAAAAAAAAAAAAAAAACAAAATCAGACAGAGTGTTGAGACCAGAGAGGCTAAGACCCGCATTGACTCAGTGCGGTATTCAGCCTCTCTGGTGTCAAGTCTGATTTTGGGAAAAAAAAAAAAAATCCAAAATCAGACCGAGTGTTGAGACCAGAGAGGCTAAGACCGCATTGACTCAGTGCGGTATTCAGCCTCTCTGGTGTCAAGTCTGACTTTGAAAAAAAAAAAAAAAATCCAAAATCAGACAGAGTGTTGACACCAGAGAGGCTAAGACTGCATTGACTCAGTGCGGTATTCAGCCTCTCTGGTGTCAAGTCTGACTTTGAAAAAAAAAAAAAAAATCCAAAATCAGACAGAGTGTTGAGACCAGAGAGGCTAAGACCGCATTGACTCAGTGCGGTATTCAGCCTCTCTGGTGTCAAGTCTGACTTTGAAAAAAAAAAAAAAAATCCAAAATCAGACAGAGTGTTGAGACCAGAGAGGCTAAGACCGCATTGACTCAGTGCGGTATTCAGCCTCTCTGGTGTCAAGTCTGACTTTGAAAAAAAAAAAAAAAATCCAAAATCAGACAGAGTGTTGAGACCAGAGAGGCTAAGACCGCATTGACTCAGTGCGGTATTCAGCCTCTCTGGTGTCAAGTCTGACTTTGAAAAAAAAAAAAAAAATCCAAAATCAGACAGAGTGTTGAGACCAGAGAGGCTAAGACCGCATTGACTCAGTGCGGTATTCAGCCTCTCTGGTGTCAAGTCTGACTTTGAAAAAAAAAAAAAAAATCCAAAATCAGACAGAGTGTTGAGACCAGAGAGGCTAAGACCGCATTGACTCAGTGCGGTATTCAGCCTCTCTGGTGTCAAGTCTGACTTTGAAAAAAAAAAAAAAATCCAAAATCAGACAGAGTGTTGAGACCAGAGAGGCTAAGACCGCATTGACTCAGTGCGGTATTCAGCCTCTCTGGTGTCAAGTCTGACTTTGAAAAAAAAAAAAAAAAATCCAAAATCAGACAGAGTGTTGACACCAGAGAGGCTAAGACCGCATTGACTCAGTGCGGTATTCAGCCTCTCTGGTGTCAAGTCTGACTTTGAAAAAAAAAAATCCAAAATCAGACAGAGTGTTGAGACCAGAGAGGCTAAGACCGCATTGACTCAGTGCGGTATTCAGCCTCTCTGGTGTCAAGTCTGACTTTGAAAAAAAAAAAAAAATCCAAAATCAGACAGAGTGTTGAGACCAGAGAGGCTAAGACCGCATTGACTCAGTGCGGTATTCAGCCTCTCTGGTGTCAAGTCTGACTTTGAAAAAAAAAAAAAAAATCCAAAATCAGACAGAGTGTTGACACCAGAGAGGCTAAGACCGCATTGACTCAGTGCGGTATTCAGCCTCTCTGGTGTCAAGTCTGACTTTGAAAAAAAAAAAAAAAATCCAAAATCAGACAGAGTGTTGAGACCAGAGAGGCTAAGACCGCATTGACTCAGTGCGGTATTCAGCCTCTCTGGTGTCAAGTCTGACTTTGAAAAAAAAAAAAAAAATCCAAAATCAGACAGAGTGTTGAGACCAGAGAGGCTAAGACCGCATTGACTCAGTGCGGTATTCAGCCTCTCTGGTGTCAAGTCTGACTTTGAAAAAAAAAAAAAAAATCCAAAATCAGACAGAGTGTTGAGACCAGAGAGGCTAAGACCGCATTGACTCAGTGCGGTATTCAGCCTCTCTGGTGTCAAGTCTGACTTTGAAAAAAAAAAAAAAAATCCAAAATCAGACAGAGTGTTGAGACCAGAGAGGCTAAGACTGCATTGACTCAGTGCGGTATTCAGCCTCTCTGGTTTCAAGTCTGATTTTGGAAAAAAAAAAAAAAAAAATCCAAAATCAGACAGAGTGTTGACACCAGAGAGGCTAAGACCGCATTGACTCAGTGCGGTATTCAGCCTCTCTGGTGTCAAGTCTGACTTTGAAAAAAAAAAAAAAAATCCAAAATCAGACAGAGTGTTGAGACCAGAGAGGCTAAGACCGCATTGACTCAGTGCGGTATTCAGCCTCTCTGGTGTCAAGTCTGACTTTGAAAAAAAAAAAAAAAATCCAAAATCAGACAGAGTGTTGAGACCAGAGAGGCTAAGACCGCATTGACTCAGTGCGGTATTCAGCCTCTCTGGTGTCAAGTCTGACTTTGGAAAAAAAAAAAAAATCCAAAATCAGACAGAGTGTTGAGACCAGAGAGGCTAAGACCTGCATTGACTCAGTGCGGTATTCAGCCTCTCTGGTTTCAAGTCTGATTTTGGAAAAAAAAAAAAAAAAATCCAAAATCAGACAGAGTGTTGACACCAGAGAGGCTAAGACCGCATTGACTCAGTGCGGTATTCAGCCTTCTCTGGTGTCAAGTCTGATTTGGAAAAAAAAAAAAAAAAAAAAAAATCAGACAGAGTGTTGAGACCAGAGAGGCTAAGACCGCATTGACTCAGTGCGGTATTCAGCCTCTCTGGTGTCAAGTCTGATTTTGGGAAAAAAAAAAAAAAAATCCAAAATCAGACAGAGTGTTGAGACCAGAGAGGCTAAGACCGCATTGACTCAGTGCGGTATTCAGCCTCTCTGGTGTCAAGTCTGATTTTGGAAAAAAAAAAAAAAAATCCAAAATCAGACAGAGTGTTGACACCAGAGAGGCTAAGACCGCATTGACTCAGTGCGGTATTCAGCCTCTCTGGTGTCAAGTCTGACTTTGAAAAAAAAAAAAAAATCCAAAATCAGACAGAGTGTTGAGACCAGAGAGGCTAAGACCGCATTGACTCAGTGCGGTATTCAGCCTCTCTGGTGTCAAGTCTGACTTTGAAAAAAAAAAAAAAAATCCAAAATCAGACAGAGTGTTGAGACCAGAGAGGCTAAGACCGCATTGACTCAGTGCGGTATTCAGCCTCTCTGGTGTCAAGTCTGACTTTGAAAAAAAAAAAAAAAATCCAAAATCAGACAGAGTGTTGACACCAGAGAGGCTAAGACCGCATTGACTCAGTGCGGTATTCAGCCTCTCTGGTGTCAAGTCTGACTTTGAAAAAAAAAAAAAAATCCAAAATCAGACAGAGTGTTGAGACCAGAGAGGCTAAGACCGCATTGACTCAGTGCGGTATTCAGCCTCTCTGGTGTCAAGTCTGACTTTGAAAAAAAAAAAAAAATCCAAAATCAGACAGAGTGTTGACACCAGAGAGGCTAAGACCGCATTGACTCAGTGCGGTATTCAGCTTCTCTGGTGTCAAGTCTGATTTGGAAAAAAAAAAACAAACAACCAAAATCAGACAGAGTGTTGAGGACCAGAGAGGCTAAGACCGCATTGACTCAGTGCGGTA